>NW_006408700.1:3281221-3282945 GCF_000296735.1 Chrysochloris asiatica
TGTAGAATTCAGTAATTCTTACAAGAATCCATTTCTTTGTGGTTTTTACATGTAGACATTACTTTTTAAGGCATGCACACACAGAGTCATTGGAGGATGTGTCACAGAATGCCTGAGTTTTCAGTTCTAGTCATTTAAACTGAGAACAAACTTCACCTGGGAAAGCACTGAGTTCATGTGTTTGTTTCTGTTAATGGCTCAAGAAAACCTTCAGGAGCATCTTCAATTTACAAGCTCTGTCTTCCTCTACCTCATTCAACAACAAGACATTTCCGACTCCAGTGGCATCATCTCCATTTCACTTGTGTGCTGCTGAGTTTCCTTAACAAACCAGAAACACCAAGAAGAAAGCTATGGCTGGAAAGATCCCGACCCTCCCCCACCTAGGCCACCCTTCCAGAGACTAAAAAATCTGATTTTGCTTTAATTTGTACTCAACAGTGTCAGCCCTGTCAGGGGAAAGGGCATCCCTGCTGACAGTAATCATTATAACTCCAGGAGACCAGCTGAGATAAATACACTATAAGGCATCTTCTGAGTGGGTCAAACTTGTCCTGATATTTCTGAGGTCCAGGTACTTGGACTGCACAGAGATTTCCTCGGTCAGATCAGCTTCTCACTGATGTCCAAAGACGAGTTTATTTGTAATCCTTTCATAGAAAATGTTGAGTGTTCACTTTAAAATGAAAATTCCTACCTCTCTTCATAAAAAGGGAAATAAATAGAAACAGAAATCCAGAACTATGAAACCCTCTATGTAAAATCAGCTAGAATTTACGCCTCCTCTCTCATGACTACACTAGATATTGGCAGAATTGATGGGAAATTCTTTCTGTATATCTGCTTGGGAAATGTACAACATCATACTATGTCTGTCTGTATTTTAAGTTAGATTGTTTCCTGGCAATTAAAAGGAAATCCCTAAATTCTACAAAAGGCAAAGCAAATAGCACTAAACACACATCTGCTGGCAGAATTGAATTATGTTGCATTTCACTGCTATTTTGAATATTGTTTCTTTTTATCTCCTTCTTTCTCTGTGTTTGGCCTACCGTAACCTTTCTAAGATTTACTTGGGCAGCAATTTCTTTATTGTGTCCAGGATTATAGAGGAGCAATGGAGAATCACTCAACCTTGTTTCTCTAGAATGGGTATTTGTACTGTTACTGTACAACATGGTTCTGATAATGAAGATCTCCTGAAAGAAGGCTTTCATTGTATTTTCCACAGTACCGCCTTTATCACATTCAGAGAGAAAATGTAAGTGTCTGAATCGACAATCATGGTTTAAATTAAACATAGTTTAATCTGTGTTTCTGTAAGGATGCTCTGTATTTCATTTTGTGTGGAAATATTTATTTCTTTTTTATATATGCCAGTCACATAACTCTTAAGATATATCTTTTTTATTAATGATATATTAATAAAATTGACTAATGAAGGAAATGTTGGAATAGCATACAAAAAAAGTGGAGGAAGCATTCAAATGAAAAGTTGTTATATCTGCAAGGTGTGAGGTTGTTTTCGTTTTATTTCCTCTGTTGAGTTTTCTGTTGTTGTTAGGTGCCAACGAGTCGGTACCGACTCATAGTGACCGTATACACAACAGAACGAAACACTGCCTGATCCTAGGCCAACCTCACAATTGTTGCCACGCTTGAGCCCATTGATGCTGCCACTTTGCCAATCCATCTCGCTGGGGGTCTTCCTCTTTTTCTCTCAC
>NW_006408700.1:3283662-3287109 GCF_000296735.1 Chrysochloris asiatica
TCCGAGGGTGTAAATCTTTACGGGAGTAGAAAGCCTCATCTTTCTCCCACGGAGCGGCTGGTAGTTTCGAACCACTGACCTTAAGGTTCACAGCCTGATTCGTAACCACTACGCTACTCCCAGAAACCCTAGTGTGTAGTTCTGCTCTGTTCTATAATGTTGTTATGAGCTGGAATCAACTCGGTGGTGGTGGATTGGATTTTGGCTGTCTTTGTGTATGAGTGTGTGTGTATGAAAATCTTAGACACTGTTTTGATGTGGTTTTAACCTTCCATGCTGTTTTTGTCCTACTAGGTCGGCGGTTCAAACTCGCCAGATGCTCATTGGAAACCCTATACAAGGTCACTATGAGCCAAACCAACTCAGTGGCACTTTTAACAATGACAAAGCTTCTTATTAAGGAGTCCTGGTAGTGTAGTGGGTTTCGTGTTGGGCTACTAATTGCAAGATCAACAGTTTGAACCCACCAGCCGCTCTGGGGGAGAAAGATGAGATTTTCTGCTCCTGTAAAGATTTGCAGTTTCAGTACCCTATTCAGGGTTGCTATGAGTCAGAATCAACTGTATCGCACACAAAAGCAGGTGGGTTTTTTTGTTTTTGTTTTTCCTTTTATTACAAAATGATTCTGCCAACTTTGACTTAAAACCATGAAGTTGTGAAGCAAGTATTTGTACTAGCTTGTTGGGAAGTGTATGTGTATTTTGAGAAGGAGATTTTCAATGAAGAATATTTCTGGAGTGTCCCAAAATGGCTTCAGTCTTGCTCTGTTCCTGAGAAGAGATCCTCAAACAAGCACAGACCTTCCTCTTCAGCCCTTTCCCAGGGATCTGCTTTCAGGTGCCAGCTTCCCAGGTTGTTTGAGGAGGCAGATGAGTGCTGACAACTGTCTAAGACTACAGCAGATCACTCTGACCCTCTGTGTCTGTCGTGGCAATAACCTTGTTTGTGTGATCAGGTTAGAAATGAAATGATTTGGGAATAACAAAGTTTTGCTGTTTGACTCAAAATGATCAAGTCAGTAAATAACAGTTGAATTCAGGGAAGTTCCTAGGTTACATAGCTCTTACAGACCAGTCCCTGCGTGGTGCAAACAGTTAATATGCTCGTCTGCTAACCATAGGGTTAAAAGTTTGAGTCCACACAGAGGCTACTCGGAAGAAAATCTACCACTGAAAACCTTAGGGAGCATAGTTCTACTCTGATACACATGACATCACTATCAACAGGAATCAAGCCAATGGGAACTGATTGTTTAGAGACAAGACGTAAATCCCCAGGGAGAAAATAAACTTAGAAAGAATCTCACAGGTATTTGCTGAGATGCTTTTGTTAACTTGTACCCCCACTTAGCATGTTCAGGTTTATTCTCAGTTTTTTTCTGCCTCCTCTTCCCTTTGCCTTTCTCCCATCCCTCAAGATTCACCATCAAATTACTGGCACTCTCACCTCTAAGCTTTTTGTCATAAAGACCTTTCCTGGGATACTCCGGTCCCTCTGTTTTCAAAGTCCACAATCCACTGGGCTGGAAATCAGCCTCTTCCTCCCTGAGCTGCATTTAGCTTACAGCTGAACTAAAGCTTTCATAGGATTCCAGCCGCTAGTCATGTGGTTGTTTGTGTATCTAGCTTTCCTGTAATGTCCTTAGGGTTGTTAGAGAGTAAGGTCCATGTCTTATTCATTTTCTCTTTTTTTCCCACAATTCGTTGTTCAGAGTTTTGTGTACATTGACTGGTTGGTTTATGTGCCGTCGAGTTGGTTTCGACTCATAGCGACAGTACAGAGTTTCCGAGGCTGTAAATAAATATTTACAGGAGCAGAAAGCCTCATCTTTCTCCTGTGGAACGGCTGGTAGTTTCGAACTGCTGACCTTGAGGTTCGCAGCCTGATTCGTAACCACTACGCTATAGGCACCAGATAAAGTGTTGCTTCAGTTGTTTAATTTAAATCCTCTGCTTTTATATATATTTTATGGTGAGGTGTTGATTAGAGAAAGGAAGAAAGATATTGGTAATAATTACTTCTAATAATCTGTATAGCGATTTACGGGTTTACAAAGGAAGTGTTGGCATACAGTAATAAGGACGACTTGATGGCAAACTCTGGTTTGGATCATCTTTGTGAGAAAATCTAAGAGTCTAAGAAATAGGGCAGAGTAGAGCAGTTTGTCTTGGCCTGTCTGCTGCTTCTGTGGGCAAGGAAGGCTTAATCTACACTGGGACTTCTTGTTGTTAAGTGCCATTGAGTTGGTTCTGACCCATAGTGATGCTGTATAGGGTTTCCAAGGAGTAGCTGGTGAGCAACCACCGACCTTGAGGTTCAAACTGACTTTGCAATCCAGCGCATT
The DNA here is from genome assembly GCF_000296735.1 of Chrysochloris asiatica. Lineage (NCBI taxonomy): Eukaryota > Metazoa > Chordata > Mammalia > Afrosoricida > Chrysochloridae > Chrysochloris > Chrysochloris asiatica. Next base: position 3,286,007 of record NW_006408700.1, read on the forward strand.
AACCCATAGCCCCACACTAGGGCTTACACCAACTCAAACTCTAGTCTGTTTTAAGCCAAAAGGTCACTTTCAAAACTGTGGACCTTCCTACCACACTGAGAAAGAGGAGGGTAACTAATAGAGTTACCCGTGAGAATATATGTGAGCTTTTTGTCCATCTTCTGGAATGTTTCCAGGTTACAAAAATGTCTCCACTTCCTGTCTTGTCTTTAAATATCACAGTGAAGGCAAAAAAAACAAGTAAAAGATCAAAATAATGAAAAAGGAACATTTGAGTTTGAATTCTCTGTTGCTTGTGATTTTCTTTCTTTCTTTTTTTTCTTAAAATCCAGGTGAAAAAAACTAACTTTCCAACTAAAACGGGAAATGATGAAATTATATTTGCCATGGGCTTTTCTTCCTTAGGAGATTGGTTGAAATTATTTTAAATATTATATTAGAAACTATGTCTCACTACTCATGGAATACTAGAATGAATGTCCCAAGCAAAACTCTGAAATTTATACTAGAGTATATGGGTTTAAAAAAAAAAAAGGAACTTTATGCATTTATGTAATCTGATTCTATTCTCCTTTTGAGAAGGACCCCTGCTTAGTATTTTTTTTTATAAATGTTTTATTGTGAATTATGTGATAGTTTACATGGGAGAACATTAGTTTTACATTCATTCTATCGTATATCATTTCATTGCCACGGTTACAATCCCCTCCATGCATCATCAACCAACCAAAGGGTATACCCTGCAAGCCTGCCCCCTGGTCATCAGCACACAGCCCCATTCCCTCTCTGGATCTCAAGTCCCCAGCTGCTCCATCTCTCCATGTCGTCGTCTCTGCCTCCATCTCAGGCATCAGTGCTTCTCTGGGTAGGGTCCCGCTCTCCGCTCTTCTCCCATCATGGTCCCAGGGACTTCTGCTCCTAGGCTAAAAAGTTAATTACTACCCTCCTTGCTATAAAACATCTACCTTTACATTTCCAACCTTCACAATCAGTCCTGATAACAATTATTTACAATTGTATCACAAGAGACCTATCTGCATTTCATTTCATCAGCCCTGCCTAGACAGATTGGATACTACTCACTGGAGATTCTACCTTCCTCC
>NW_006408700.1:3287354-3309250 GCF_000296735.1 Chrysochloris asiatica
TTCTTCTGGTTGAGCTCTGATCATCCAGTCATTGAAGCCAGGTCAAGTGGGTATTATCTGCAAGTGTGGGTGTTCTTGCGCATATCCCCTCTCTTATCAGCTGGACGCTTCACTCTCCACTCTAGTCCTCTGTGGCTGTGTCACTGACTCTGGACTCAAGAGTCCCCAGGTCTTGCCACACTGCTGGCCTGCTCAGTATTTTATATATATTCATGCATGTCTTCTCCTGTGCATTTGCAGACATACATATACACAGCTATGCAGTTTTCAAGTAACTTGTATGTAAAGTACTGTACATGTTGTTCTGCACCTTGGTTTTCTATGTACCTTTGGAGATGTTCCCATGTCAATGAATACAACCCCACCACAGTATTATTTATGGCTGTATGGTTAATAATCTTCCCTGTAACCCCCAAACTAAAACCCTAGGCCACTGAGTCGGTCCAACTCATAGTGAGCATTAGGGACAGAGTAGAGCTCTTTAGGGTTGCTAGACTGTAAATCTTGAGGGCAGCAGATCGGTTCATCTTTCTCCCTAGGAGGAGCTGGTGGGTTTGAACTACTAACCTTGTGGTTAGCAGCCTGGTACTAAGCCAGGCTTAGTACCACAATTTATTCTCAATTTTTTTGGAGGTTCACACTCTTGTGAATATATCTTTTTTTTGCACAGTCTGAATATATCTTTAGATAGATTTTCTAGAAATGAAATTGTTGGACAAAGGTTTAAATACATTTAAAATGCAGGTTTCCTGCCAAATTGTCTCTAGAACAGCTGAAACAAATTGATCATATAGTTACTATTCCATGTTTCTTTCAGGATTGAGTAGTACTATTTTGTTCTTAATATTTTTATCGAATCAAACAGTAAGAATCTCATCTCTTATTTTCCCTTTGTTTCTATTATCAGGGAAATTTAGCATGTTTTCATGTGCCTTTATCATTCTTTGGGGTGTGTGAATTACTCGATGTTTTTTTCCCATTTCCACGACACTTGTTTATTCCTGTTTTAATGTCACATTAAAATATTACTGAAACTTTATAGCACATTTTATATTTAATAGAGAAAGCTCTCTCTGATTTTCTTTTTCAAAACTTCTTGGCTAATCTTATACATTTACTCTTCCAGATGGATTATGGAATCATCCTGACAAGTTCTATAGGAAATTATATTGGGGACTTTGTTGCAGTCTACATTGAATCTATAAATTTATGTTAGAAGGGTTTACATCTTTACAATATTGAGTTTCCCACCCAGGAATGTGGTTAATCTCTCTACTACAGATTTTTGTTTGCAGCTTTCTGTAGACTGTTGTTGCTGAGGTACATTGTTACTTTACTTATGGCTAGTATTTTATGGTTTTGTTTTGTTTTTTTTTGTCATCATTGCAAATGGGGACTTTTCTCATTGTTCCTTTTTATTGTTAACTACTGGTGAGTTGGTTCTGACTCAGTGAAACCCTGGATAAGGTTTTTGAGAGAATGGCTGATAGGCTTGAACTGCCAACCTTGTCGTTAGCAGTCCAGTGCTTATCCTAGCATCACAGCAGAACTTTTCCAATTAGAGCATCTAACTGATTACTAGAGGTGTATGGGAAAGCTATTGGGTTTTGTTCTTGTTGTCCTGGAAACTTCACAGAACACTTTCATTAACCTTAGCAGATAGTCAGTAGATTATTTTAGAAAAGCATGCATTTAGATATATGCATTATAAAATATGCATTAAAAAAATTCCACAACATGAATTTACTTCTCCCTGATGGTATTTGGGTGCAAATGAAAAAGTTTGGTGGTCCAAACCCACACAGCAACTTAGGGGAGAAAGATTTTATGATATGCTCCCATAAAAATTACAGCTGAGATACTCCTATGAGTCAGTTCTCGTTTGTACCTAACGTTGGTACCTAACGACAACAAGGAGTTCTGGTAGCGTAATGGTTACAAGTGGGGCTGCCAACCTCAAGGTCAGCAGTTTGAAACTACCAGCGGTTCCGTGGGAGAACGATGAGGCGTTCTGCTCCCGTAAAGATTTACAGCCTCGGAAACCCTGTGCCGGGTCACTATGGGTCGGAGCCGTCTCCACGGTACATAACAACAACAACAACAACAAGAAACCCTTGTGCCGCAGTGGTTTAGATGTTGAGCTGCTAACTGCAAGGTCAGAAGTTTGAATCCACCAGCTGCTCTATGGGAGAAAGATGAAGCATTCTGCTCCTGTAAAGATTTACAGCTTTGGAAACTTTATACAGGGTTGCTATTGAGTTGAAACCGACTCCACAGCACACAGTGGTAGCAGCAGAAATAATAACATATAGTAGTCTTTTGAGAAACTGCATGGAATCATTCTATGCATAAGCATGTTTTATTCTTGTCCCAGAAATACTTGAGTACACAGTTAAATCACTAAGCCAACAACATTAAAATGCTTATCATGAAAAAATCTCCTTCCTTTTACAGTGCTTTCTATCATTGTCCACTCTCTCCAGAAATTAGCATTTAAATAATTTTTGCTTTTTTTTTTCTGGCATTTATAATCAACTCTACTGTTCTTTCTTGATATGTCCACTTTTATTGATTTCCTATGTGAGTATTCACTTTTTTTTAAAGCATCACTCTTTATGCTCCTTCATTTCTTACCAAAGTTTACATATATATATATATAGTGGTGGCTGTGTGCCGTGGAGTAGGTTTCCGAGGCTGTAAATATTTATGGGAGCAGAAAGCCTCATCTTCCTCCCACAGAACAGCTGGTAGTTTCAAACTGACCTTGCGGTTGACAGCCCGATTCGTAACCACTACGCTACCAGAGCCCCATATATATACATAATTTGTTGTTGTCATTGTTGTTAAGAGCTGTCAAGTTGGTACCGACCCATAGTGACCTGTATAGGGTTTCCAAAGAGCAGCTGGTGAGCTTGAACTGCCGACCTGATGGTTCAAACTGACTTTGTAGTCCAGCGCATTCATCCACAGTGCCACACCAGGACTCTCTCTCTCTAAATATATACATATATATAATTTTAAAAACCAATACTAAGCATTTCCATTATTATAATTGTTGAACATTATATTGTTATTATTGTTAAGTGCTCTCGAGTCAGTTCTGACTCATAACGAGTCTGTATAGAGTTTCTGAGGAGTAGCTGGTGAGTTTGTGGTTCAAACTGACTTTGCAGTTCTATGCATTAATCCACAGTTCAGTGTCTTAATCCACACACACTGCCACTTCGGGACTCCTAAATGCTAACTAAGTAGTCTTCCACAATTTGACTTTTGACTTGGATTTTTTAAATAAATGATGGCTTTGCTTCTTTCTTTCTATGATTGTACTACTTTCATGCTTTTCTTCTTCCGTTGTTGATGATGACTTCTGGAATAACATTTCATAGTAAAAATGCTAGTTAGTCTCCTCTGACCCCAACTCTTGTGGAAGTAACTCTAATACTGGTTAATTGCTTAGGAGTCTATATTTAAAATTATATCAACTCAGACAGTTTTTGAAAATTAAAAAGCATATAATTTTAGATGATGTTCTTAGCATATTCTTTTGGGAAATGAAGCTTGTATGGGAGTCCTCCTGATTTTTTTGGTAGTCTCACTTAATGTTTTTTTTTTCTGGTGTTAAGAAAAGGATGCACTTAACAAAACTCTGATAAATATTCATTTTAATTTTTAAGACTCAGGTGTGTAGGGAATCTTCAATATACCTAGAACTTTATTAAGAATTATACACGATCAAATTCACCATGATAAATATAGAAAATACTGACAGAGTCCCGAATTTCACTTTACTTGGATCCACCATCAGTGTCCCTGGAAGCAGCAGTCAGAAAAACAAAGGATATATTGAAATGGACAAATCTGCTGAAAAGATTACTTTAAAGTGTTAAAAAGCAAAGATGTCAATTTGAAGTCTAATGTGTGGCTGATCCAAACCATGCTTGTTTTAATCATATCACAGCCATGTGAAACCGGACAATAAATAAGAAAAACTAAAGAAAGATGGGTGCCTTAGAATTATTGTGTGGGTGATTGATACTAGCTGTATCAGGGACTGCTGAAAGAGTGAACATTTCTGTATTGGAGGATGCCCACTCACCATGCTCCTTTGAAGGGAGAAAGGTGTGAATTTGTCTCATCCTTTGATAGGTTATATGAGGATGCAGTCCCTAGAGAAGGATAACTTTCTTGGCAGAGGGCATCCATAACAAAAGAGGAAGACCCTCACTGAGATGGATTGGCACCATCGCTCTAACAATTTGTTAAAGCATGACAACAATGGTGAGGATGGTGCCAGACTGAGCAGTGTTTTGTTCTATTGCACAGAAGATCGCTGTGAGTCAGAATCAACTCAATGGCACCTAAAACCAACAATAAATCCATGCAAAGAAAGACTCCAGTCTATAAAAACTTTAAATATCAATTTCTTAGTGATGGACTTGCAGTGAAGCCCCCTTAAATCTAGGGTATTGTTAGGGAAATCAGTGTGAAGGCTGGAAGGGGACAGAGGAAGGATTGAATCTGTATAGGACTTTAAAGGAAAGTGGAGGTCCGTGGGACAGAAGAAAGGGTAATGGGATAGGGGTCTTCAAGTATCTGGACAATGGATGGAAATAATTACATTGTATAAGGCAGTTGTCAACTGTAATTATAAGAAAAGATCAATCGTAAGTTTAACTAGGTATGCAATATCAATTGTATAGTGAGTACACTAATGAAATAAGATTGTACTGTAAACATAGACCAGAAACTATTCTTTCTTGTTCTTTTTGGGTAAAAGAAAAAGAGACCAATGTCTGTGATAAATTGTCAGTTCCTAAGTGATATATATTTGGGAGATCCTTGTATGTGGCTGGTAGGAAAAGCAGGCATTTTAAGCTTTTCCTGGGAAAGGGAAATGGAGCAATTTGAATGCCAGAAAAAAAATAAGCAGAAATTATTTAAATGTTGATTTTTGGAGAGGGTATAGGAGGGTAGAAAGGGTTGTAATAGGAGAATGATTTTTTTTTTTTTATCTTAAGCTTTTTTATTTGATGTAATCATTTCTACCACCCAGGAACTCCTAGTTTGTTAATATATACATATATATATATATTTATTTTTTATTTATTTATTTTTTTTAAGGCAATGGTGTCTCATTTGTTTTTCCAATATTATTTATCAAATAATCTAGCCCCTAATTTATTTTTTTTAAGAAGAGCCTATGTGTGTAACCCCACAACTTTGACAAAAACAAAAGACAACAAAAAGCTTGCAAACATCAAAACCACAGTGTTTATTAAAACAAACCAAAAAAATAAAACGCGATTATAGTCATATAATAACAGAGGGAGCAATCATCATACACTGTCTTCCTCTTGGGTTTTATGAACAATCTGTCATTCTAAGACGTGTTCGTATGATGACTATAGTGTAGTTCTGGGCCTTCTTTCTAGAATTGGGCCCACAAGTTCTGACAGGAGAAAGACCCATTCTGAGCACGTTTCTTCTGGGTACTATTGAGGCCATCTTTGTTGTTGTTGTTGTTAAGTGCCATCGAGTCGGTTCCGACCCATAGAGACCCTGTAACAGGGTTTCCGAGGGTGTAAATCTTTACGGGAGTAGAAGTGAGTAGTTAATACGCACCCACATTATAAAGTGTGACTGCTTTCCAACAAAGTGACAGAGACAATTATTCTAGAGATGGTTTTACTCTTCAGTGGTGTCAGCTCATTAAGGATAAACCTTTCTTTGTTCTTTTTCATGAGTCACTTTAATTCACTCTATGAGGGTGTTGTCTGAATAAAAAGCTGTTGTCATTTGGTTGCTGACTTCTGATTTATTTTTATCAAGTTTTACACATGACACAGTTCTGGTGTGGCACTGTGGGATAAAGCACTGGACCGCAGGTAGGTTTAAAATACAAGAATGCTAGTTCAAACTCACCAGCTGCTCCTTAGAAACCCAATACAGGGTTGCTGTGAGTTGGAACCAACTCGAGTGCACTTAACAACAACAACATATGACCTATTAGGTCTGTAAATTCTCGCTGAAATTTACTGCATTTGATAGAGAGTCGGAGCCACATATTGGTCTAGAAATATAATTTAAATACAGATTTTAAGATTTTCTTATAGAAGGGGGAAGCTGGAATATTGTCACAGAATCCCTATAAAGGAATTGACTGTGATTTTCCATTAGCATAGAGTTTCAGTGGATCTCTGTATTTGAAAAATAATGCATGGCATGAAATGATCATTTATACTGATAAAATGCTATACACAGGAAATAAACTTCCTTTGCAATTTATTGCAGTTCTTGTTGTTGAGAGCCATTGAGTTGGTTCTATATAGGATTCCTGGTGTGGCGCTGTGGGTTATCGTGCTGGACTGCAAAGTTGATTTGCACCGCAAGGTCAGTGGTTCAAGCTTACCAGGCGCTTCTCAGAAACCCTATACAGGGTCGCTATGAGTCAGAACTGATTCAACAGCAACAATATACGGTTCCTGAGGAGTGACTGGTGGGTTTGAACTGCTGACCTTGCAGTTAGCAGTCCAGTGCTTATCATAGGTGGGAGGAGGCCAAGGATTCCACTCTAATGTTAAATATATCAACACTAAGAAATACTACCTATTAACTGTTCATTTTATCACAAGGGCTAACAGCATGTAGTTTATACTTAAATGGTAATTGAAGTATATTATCTTTCACCCTGTTGCCTAAGAAAAGTCATCAGAAAATGTAAAAATACACAGACAGAGATAAGTATAGCATACTGTAGGCATTTAGTTCAGTTCAACAACCTTTTATTCAACCTCTACTAATTATCTCATATAGAAGCAAAAGCTAGACTATGAAAAAGGGAGACAGAGAATTGATGCATTTGAACTGTGGTGTTGGTGAAGAAAGCTGAATACACCTTGGACTGCCAGAAGAATGAACACATCAGTTTTAGGAGAAAGACAACCAAAAGGTCCTTAGTAGTGGGAATGGTGAGACTTGGACTCATTTAGAACATCTCATCATAAAAAAAAAAAGAAAATCACTAGAGAGGTTTGCATCCACCATCAGAACTCATGGAAGCAGCAGTCAAGAAATCAAATGATGTATTGCATTAGGCAAATCTATTGCCCAAGACCTCTTTAAAATGTTGAAGAGCAAAAATATATCTGTTTGAGAACTAAGGTGCACCTGATCCAAGCCTTGATATTTACAGTACCCTCATATGCATGTGAAAGTTGGACAATGAATATAGAAGACCAATAGAAGAATTGGTACATTTGAGTTATGGTGTTGGAGAAGAATAGTAAAAGTACCATGGACTACCACAAGAACAAACACATCTGTGTTGAAAGAAGTACAGTCTGAATGCTCCTTAGAAGCCACGATGGGCAGATTTCATCTCTTATACTTTGGACAGATTATCAGAAAGGACCAGTCCCTGGAGAAGGACATCACACTTGGTGCAGCAAAAAGAGGAAGATCTGTAATGAGATGGATTGCCACAGTAGCAACAGAAAAGGGAGACAAAGGAAGTGGATAAAGCTTTTCAGTGCATAGATCACCAATGGATGCAAGTATGGAGATGAGACTGACCTGCTGGTGGCTACAGAACCGAAGATAAGGAGACATGAGTGGGTGCAGATGGAGAGAATTTGGATGGGGATAAGAAATGAAATCAAGGCCAGATGGTAAAAGACTTGATAAAAATAAAAATTATTATACAGTTGGACTTGCTCTGCTAAATAATAATTTAAAATACAAACATTTAAAAAAAAAAAAAAAGATGTTGTTAAGTGCTGTTGACTCATAATGACTCTGTATAGGGTTTCCAAGGAGTGGCTGGTGAGTTTGAATCACTGATCTTCAGGTTCAAACTGACCTTATGGTCCAGTGCTTATCCTCCGGTGCCATACCTGTTCAAAAACAATTTATAAGGTGAGCTCATAAACCAAATTCTCAAAGCTCCTAATGTTCTCAACTTTTTAGCTAGATCACTTGGACATATATCTTCATCTTGGTGGTCACAGTCGTATTAATCACATTGAAACTGTTTTGAGTTTTAGGAGGAGTGGTTAGCAGAGGGCTGAGGCATGACACAGTCTAGGGGCAGAACAGTTTCAAGGTTGAAGAACTTATATAGGGGTCAGGACAGAGCGCTAGCAGAATCATCATCTTGAGTGTTGAGGTTCTCAGAATGAATGCTGATGGGGCCTGAAGCATGTCGGGAAACAGTCCTGGAGTCTCTGAATAAGGGAACAGGACAGGAGAGAGTGGTGTCTACAGATGCCATGTGCTCCAGCAGAGGAACGGGGCAGTAAGTGTGGGAAAGTCATCCTGGAGAAGTGGCACTGAGAGCAAGAGAGCATAAGCCCTGTCCTCTGAGTCTAGTTTGGAGAATCGGGGAAGATTCTCTTGTTACTAACTGCTGGTGAGTTACTTCAACTCACGGTGACATCCTGCTCATGGTGACATCCTGTTCACTGTGACATCCTGCTCATGGTGACATCCTGTTCACTGTGACATCCTGCTCATGGTGACATCCTGTTCACTGTGACATCATGTTCACGGTGACGTCCTGCTCACGGTGACATCCTGCTCACGGTGACATCCTGCTCATGGTGACATCCTGTTCACTGTGACATCCTGCTCATGGTGACGTCCTGCTCACGGTGACATCCTGCTCACGGTGACATCCTGCTCACCATGATATCATGCTCACGGTGACATCATGCTCAGGGTGACATCATGCTCACTGTGACATCATGCTCACAGTGACATCATGCCCAACAGAGCAAAAAGCTGCTTAGTCCTGGGCCCTCCACGTGGTTGTCTGTCTGTCAGGCCATTATCATGCATAAGGTTTCCGTTGGCTGATTTTCAGAAGCAGATCCTTAGACTTTCTTCATGATGCCTCTAGATCAGGAAGCTCTGCTGAAACCTATTCAGTGTCATAGCAACAGGAAGTCTTCAGGATAGATGGATGGTACAGTGACCAGGAATTGAACCTGAGTCTCCTGTATGGATGTCAAGAATTCTGCCGCTGCCCTCAGGAGGAGGCTTTAATGGTAAAGGTTTGAGTTGCTGAAAACAATGTGATACGTCATCTGAAACAGTGGAAGGAGTTCATACCGTGGTGGAGTGTGTAACATTGTTGTTGTTAAACGCTGTCGAGTTGGTTCTGACTTCTAGGGACCCTGTATCCAGTTTCCTAGAAGCAGCTGTTGGGTTTGAACTGTCCACCTTGTGGCTCACAGTCCTGTGCTGATCCTAAAGCTTCACACCAAGAAGTGCATGTAACACAGAGAATGGGATTAAAGAAGGCAGAGAGGCAGACTCTCAGGATGGCTGAGCTGAACTCGGGAGCAGAAAAGTTCTGAGTGGAATCTGGTTGTGAGGAGACAGGCAGAGGGCCTGGTGAAGGTGGGTGTCCTGAGGGAACCTGGGAGCTTGGGAGAGAGGTTAGGGTGATGTCAGCAATATAAAGGCTGGGGCAGTAAAAGGAGGGTCCGATCTGAGTAAATAGTCTTGTAAATTAGCCACCTTACAGCTCCAACCCCCACCCACCCCTCCAAAAAAAAAAAAAAACTAGCAAAGAAACCACCTCCAGACTAGGCTATTTCCGGATAATGTAACACTCCTGGCATGTCCCAAGTGTCATCTTATATTACCCTGAAAATAGCTGTTCCATTTAGGATTGCATTTAACAGAGCTTAGGCAGAAAAGATAAAGAATGGGGCAATCTGCTCCTATCTTACATCTTTGGTTAAGGGCATTTACTGCTCCGAGGGGTGGAGGTGGGGCAGGACAATGTGTAATTTATGGTAAATTATCATAGATATTTATGGATGCATTTACCCCTAAGATTGTCTTACTGTTGTTTTATGAGTCTGACTTCTAAAAGAAGTCTAAGGCAGAGGCATGGGGATCCTAATCTTTTCATATGCACATTAAACACACATATTCATTTATACTAAATGAAAGAGCATTTTGCATCTTGTTACTATTAAAAATAAAACAGTAGAATTTACAAAGAGCAACACATTTTGTTATTGTAAAGTACCATAGTCCCTCATTGTTACGCTCTTATAGCATCTCCATAGTTTAAGGAATTTGCAATCATGTAAAATGTACTGAATTTGATAGACTCCCACTATAAAACAGCCGAACGCGTTGTAACAACCAACAAAGGGGGTGCGTTTTTTCTGCTTGGCAGATTAACTGCTGGTTTTGTTTCATGCTAGATCTCTTGCAGTAACATAAGTCATAAATCAGAATGATTTTCTTCTTTTTTGGGGTTTTTGTATTTTAAGCCTATCAAACCTCTCTTTTCTAAAGGGCAGAGAGGTCTGGATTTTCCTCTGACCTCTGTATTTGTTCCCTGCCCATATCAGTAATTTCATTCAAATTCAAGCACTTAAAGATAAAGTGTATGTAAGGTTGTCCAGGCTTGGAGAAAGAAGCTATCACGGACAGCTGGAGAAATGCCAGTTTGTGACTCTTGATAAACATTAAACTGCACATATTTAAAAGGTACACTTTTCTAGGGTTTGATATACATTGTTATTGTTGTTAGCTGACTTTGACCTGACAGGACTATATGGTGGTCCCGTGTGTATCCGAGTGGGGGGTTTTCAAGGCTGTGACCATTTGGAAGCAGATCACCAGGCTTTTCTTCTGAGGTGCCTATGAGTGGGTTCCAACCACCAACCTTTTGGTTATTGTTGTTAAACGCCGTCGAGTTGATTCTGACCTATAGTGACCCTGTATAGGGTTTCCAAGGAGCAGCTGGTGAGCTTGAACCACTGACCTTACACTTCAAACAACTTTGCAATCTGACACATTAGCCCACAGGTTAGTACAAAGCAATTTGCCATGGGCACTACCCAGGGTCTCCTTTTGATGCATGTGGTTGATGTTCACTGATTCATAGCGACCCTGCATAAGGTTTCCAAAAAGCAGTTGGGATGTTTGAACTCTCAACCTTGTGGTTATTTATTAGTCCAGTACGTAATCAACAGTGCCACACCAGGACTCTTTAGCTTATGTATCGTGGTTGTCTAGATGGTTCCGATTCATAGTGAGCCTGTATAGAGTGTCTGAAAAGCAGCTGGTGGGTTTGAACTGCTGACCTTGTGGTTTGCAGTCCAGTGTTGATCCTACAGCACCACACCAGGAGTCCTGGCATATGTGTTGTTAAGTGCCTTTGAGTTGTTTCTGACTCATAGCAACACTGTATAGAGTTTCCAAGGAATGGCAGGTGTGCTTGAACCATTGACCTTGATGTTCAAACCAACCTTGCCTTAACCCACAGCGCCACACCAGGACACCTAAAACTATAACTACAATCAAGATAACGAACCTACCTAACATGCTCAAAAGTTTGTTATATCAACAGTTCATTGCTTTTCATTTCCTTTAATTCTTCTTCATAGATATAGTTAGCTTTTCAAGAAACTGAATAACTCTTTTCCAGCATGGTTGTGACTTTCGTATCATATTCCCATTGGCAGTGAATCAAAGTTCTAATTGGTGTGGTCAGACATTCAAGTTTAAAAACTCAAATAGGTTTGTAGTGGAATCTCAGAATAATTTTAATTTATATTTTTCTAATGATTAATGGGACTTCTGGTGTTGCACTATAGGATCAGCACTGGACTGTGAACCACAAGGTCAGTAATTCAAACCTACCAGCTGCTCCTTGGAAACACTATACAGGGTCTCTATGAGTCGGAACTGACTTGACGGCACTTAACAATGACAGCAATAGTTAATGAGAAGAAACACTTCTTCATATGTGTAAGTGCTTCTGTATATCTTCTCTGATGGAGTTCAAATATATTGTCCACTTCTCAATGGATTGTTTCCCTATAATTGAAGTTTGGGAATTTTTTAATGCATTCTGGATTCAAGTTCTTTGTCAGATAGGCAATTTACAAATATTCTTCTTAATCTTCCAAATATTCTTTAAAGATTAAAGTCTCTGTTTCTCTTGTTTATTTCCTATTTATCTGGGAAAAGTTTCTTTAATAAAAAAAATTCTGATATACTTATATGATTGACATTAACCTTCATCTATAGCATGCAATAGGGAGCAACTTAGATGTGTTCAGTATAAAAATGTAATATCCCCAAAATGAGATGGGTGGTCCTGGGGGTGGATGGGAAGGGACTACATGTAAAGAGGAAGGCAGGAAGGGAATGAACCCAGAAGCTCTGGCCTGGGATTCTGGAGGACCTAAGGGCCTGTTAAGACTCATGACTAATTACGACTCTCACAACTGTAAAGGTAAAGGTTTTGTAACAAAAACGGGGGAGTAGTTAATCTTACAGTCCAGAAACAGAAGACCCTAGGACCATCAAGGGAGAAGAGCACAAGCAGAGTGCAGGACCTTATCCAGAGAAGCAGCAACACCAGAGATGGAGGCAGAGATGAGGACATGGAGAGAGGGAACAGCTGAAGACTATGAACTCATGGAAAGAGAGGGACTGGGTGCTGGTGGTCAGGAGGCAGGGTTGCAGAATGTGCCCTTTGGTTGTTTAAATTATTATATATTCATGAGTGTTTGCTTTGTAGATATGCACTGGACTGCTAACCACAAGGTCAGTGGCTCAAATCCACTACTGTTCCTCAGAAACCCGATACAGGGTCATTATGAATCAGAACCAATTTGATAGCATATAACAACAATACTTTGATGCCAATACAACACCGTCTTGATTCCATAACTTTATAATACATCTTCAAATCAAGTAATACAACTCTCATTTTCTAATTTCAGAGTTGTTTGAGAGTTTTAGGTCCCTTGAATTGTTCTATAAATTTTCATTGAAATTGTACAGAAGTTATAATCAATTTAGGAAGAACTGGCATGAGTCTCTGATTTACTAGCCTTGTAAATTGCTTCATGTATTTTGTTCTTCATTAATTTCTTTCAGCTATGTTATGGAGTTTTATGTGTACAGGTATCACCCATTTTTTCTCAGATGCATCCCTTAGAATTTTGATATTTTTGAGGTTATTATAATTTCCCATTTTAATTGCTAGAATATGGAATTACAGTTTGTTTTTCCCTTGTTTCCTCCAAACTCACTCAATTCATGTTGTAGGTCTTGTAGACTTATGAGGTTTTACATATAGATGAACTTGTGTCTGCAAATAATGACAGTTTTAATTCTTCTTTTCTGATCTAGATACGCTGTATTTCTTTGGCTTATTGCAAAGTTATATAGAAGTGATAGCAAAGATTGTTGTGTCATTTTTAATCTTAGGCAAAAGTGTTCAGTCTTCCATCATTCAGTAAGATGTTACCTGTGCATTTTTGTACATGCCCTTTATCAGGTTGAGGAAATTCCATTTCATTCCAACTTTTCTTAGAGTTTTTATCAGGAATGGAATGTCACATGTTTTTCTGAATGTATTGTAATGATGCTGCAGTTTTTCTTTGTCCTTTAATACGATGAATTTCACGTTGGTGGAATTTAAAATGATAACTCAGTCTTGCATTTATCTGGGATAAACCCCAGGTGGTTATTGCATATTATTCTCATCTATGTATTTGGAGAATTGGTGTGACACTGTGGGTTAATGTTCTGGACTGCAAGATTCATTTGAACCTCAAGTCAGTGGTTCAAGCAAGCCAGCTGCTCCTTGGAAATCCTATACAGGGTTGCTATGAGTCGGAACCAACTCAACGACACTTAAAATCACCAACATTATTGGATTTTGAGTCCTGGTGTGGCAGTGTAGGATAGGCACTGGACTGCTAACCACAAGTCGGCAGTTCAAACCTATCAGCCATTCCTGGAAGACCCTTTACAGGGTCTCTATGAGAATGCACTTTATAAAAACATTAAAATGATTGTGTCTGATTAGTTGATTTTTTGTGTATATGTGTGGTATTTTTGCATGCTTGCTCATAAAAGATATTTGCCTGTAGTTTTCTTTTAATTGAAAAAAAGGGGGGGCGGGTCTTAGCAATAAGGTAATGCTAACCCCATAGAACGAATGCATAGGGAAATATTCCTGCCTATTCAATTTTCATTAAATGTTTGGTAGAATTCACCAGTGAAGCCATTTGGATACTGTTTTCCTTTTTTTTTAGGCAGACTTTTTAACTGTAATCTTTTCTTTTTAATGAGCTATTTAAAGTTGTTTCACAGCTATCTGATAATACTTCCCATTTATAAAAATCTTTCTTGCGTTCTGTGTTTGATCTTGGATAGTTTTTATTATTATAATTATGAGGGCGCATTTAGGCCCCCTCCTAATTTCTTCTGTAGTAGCTAATCTGCTGTTAATTGTACTCTGTGTATGCTTCATCTCAGACTTTGTATCTTTATTATTAAAAGTTTTATGTGGATTTTTAAAATATTCTCTTTTTTTTTCTATTTAACCTGTCCAATCATTCCCCTACTTTATTGATTATGTTGGATATTGCTATAATAACTGCTATTTAATGTTTTGGTCCACTATCATTGATGTCATTTTTGTGTTGATTTTGAGTAATCTTAATGCTCATTATAGGTACTATTTGGACCTCCAGAAAAACAAACAAATCTTTCTTGGAAGAAGTATAGGCAGAATGCTATACTTAGAAGCCAGGATAATGAGACTTTGTCTCTCATGATTTTGGACATGTCAGCAGAGACCGGTCCCTGGAGAAAGACATCATGCTTGGTAAAGTGGAAGGAAAATTCCCTCCCAACAAGATGGACTTGCACAGTGACAAGAGCCATGGGCTTTACGATAACAACAGTTGTGCACCTAACAAGAACAACAACAAGATGTTATGACTTTCACTATTTCTTATGCTGAATATTTTTGTCTACCACTCATCTGTAAGTTTCTCATCCTGTGCTGTCTTGTGTGTTGCTTTAATATTAGAACTCATGCCACCAGTATTTTAAATTCATGTCGAGTCACCCATGGTGGACAGGGTTCAGCAGAACTTCCAGACAAAGACAGACTAGAAAGAAGGAGAGTCAGACCACTTCTAAATGGTTAGACATTCAAAGTCTCATGAATACCAGTAGCAATTTGTCTGATATCGTACTGGAAGAGCACCTCAGGTTGGAAGGCACTTAAAGTGTCTTCTCAAAGTAGAGGTAACTTGAATGATGTAGATGAATAAAGCTTTCAACACTTGCATTTATTAATGGGACACAACTCAAAACGAGATGAAGCATCCATTAATAATTGTAATATGGGGTGAATGCAGTATGAATGTAGGAAGATTGGAAGTTGTTTCAAGATGTAAAAGTACAATGGTGTATGGACACTTACCATTGTACTGCATTGACAAGGAAGACCAACTAGTTCCACTATGATTCAAATTTACATACCGATCGCTAAAGCCAGTGATGATGAAATGGAAGAATTCTAAAGCTTCTTCAGTCTGAAATTGATTAAACATGCAATCAAGATA
This sequence comes from Chrysochloris asiatica, assembly GCF_000296735.1. Taxonomy (NCBI): domain Eukaryota; kingdom Metazoa; phylum Chordata; class Mammalia; order Afrosoricida; family Chrysochloridae; genus Chrysochloris; species Chrysochloris asiatica. Next base: position 3,302,759 of record NW_006408700.1, read on the forward strand.
TATTTATAATTACTGGTGATTGGAAAGAAAATTAAAACAAGTTCATGAGAGTCAAAGTATGACTTAGAGATGATATCAAGAACAGACTTGATGTATTAGACACTAATGACCGAAGACCAGAGGAGTTATGGGATGACATCAAGAACATCATCCATGAAGAAAACAAAAGGTCATTAAAAAGATAGGAATGAAAGAAAAGAACAAATTGGATGCCCAAAGAGATTCTGAAACTTGTTCTCTAGTGTAGAGATGCTAAAGTTAAAGGAAGAAATGAAGAAGTAAAATAATTGAATGGAAATTTCCAAAGGGCAGCTTTCAAAGAGAAGACAAAGTCAAATATTATAATGAAATGTTCAAAGACTTGGAATCAGAAACCAAAATGGAAGAACATGCTCAGCATTTCTCAAACCGAAAGAACTGAAGAAAAAAAATTCAAGCCTCGACTTGCAATATTAAGGAATTCTTTGGGGAAAATATTGAATGATGCAGACAGCATCAAAAGGAGATGGAAGAAATGTGCAGAGTCACTGTACCTAAAAGAAAAGGTTGATGTTCAACCATTTCAAGAAGTAGAATATGGTCAAGAACCCATGATATTGAAGGAAGAAGTCCAAGGTGCACTGAAGACATTGACAAAAACAAGGTGCCAGAAATTAACTGAATACAAATGGAAATCTTTCAACAAACAAACGCAGCACTATGTGCATTCACTCGTCTATGCCAAGAAATTTAGAAGACTGCTACTCAGCCACTTCCAAAGGAAGGTACCCAAAAAAAGGTGAAAATGCTCCAACAACCTCCTTACTATCACAAGCAATTAAAATGATGCTAAAGTTATTTTTTAAAAGACTGCAAGAGCACATTGACATGAAGCTTCCAGGCATAAAAGCGGGATTCAGAAGAGAATGTGGAAAGAGGGATAGCAATTCTGATGTCAGGTGGATCATGGCTGAAAGTAGAGAATATCAGAAAGCAGATTACTTGTGCTCTTTATTGACTGCACATAGGCATTAGACTATGCAGATCATAACAAACGATATATAACTTTGCAAATAATGAGTTTTCCAGAACACTTAACTCTGCTCATCAGGTACCTGTATATAGACGAAGAGGCAGTCACCCAAACAGAACAAGGTGATACGGAATGGTTTGAAAATCAGGAAAGGTGTGTGCCAGGGTTGTGTTCTTTCACCATACTTATTCAATCTGTATGCTGAGCAAATAATCCAAGAAACTGGATTGTATGAAGAAAAACATGGCATTAGCATTGGAGGAAGACTCATTAACAACCTGTATGTATAAATGATACAACCATGTTTGCTGAAAGTGAAGAGGACTTAAAATACTTGCTGATGAAGATTAAAGACTTCATTTTCAATTGCAGATGTATACCTAAGTAAATCCAATCTTTGTAACTTTATTTTTAATGAGTGTACTTAAAAAATAAAATCAGAATCAGAGCCTGACTTAATTTTCATTTTAAATTATTGCTATTGTGTGCCATCAAGGCAGTTTGAATCAGAGTGACCCTGTATAGGATTTGCTATTCAGGGTCACTATGGAAATATGGCAAAGGAGAGACTGGTGGGTTTGAACTATTAACCTTGCAGTTAGCAGTACAATACTTATCCTACAGCACCACACCAGGGCTTCATATTAAAGTATTATAATTCTCTAATTGATTAAGGTAATTGGTTCTGAATTAATTCTTGAGAACACTAGCTAATTATCCTCTTTGTTTGTCATATATATCTTATTAACTTTATTAATTTACATTATATTTTTCTTACCAGTTCATACAGAGCTGATATAACAGTTGACAGATCTCTGTTATGCATGTATATTGAAACATTACGTATGTTGCTGTGAATCAGATGTTCTTACTTTGCACAATGTCTCTATTCTAAAACTGTGTGTAAAAGCTTAATGCAGACAATACATGGTAAAAAGCTCTTAGGAAAAGGAGTCTTGTTCTGTAATGAAACTCTAGGATAATCAAAAACATTCATTTTTGAAAAACAAGTAGTCACTTTCTCTTGTCTCTGCCCTATAAAACTCTGTTTTCATTCACTGGATGAGCTTATTAGAGATAACCTTACCACTATCCATTTGCTTTCTTGTCATTGGGAATTTGTGATTACTGCAAAATAAGCCAAACTAAAATTAGATGTCAGGTGGGAAGGTGTCTCCTAAGTAAATAAAACCTATAAACAAGATTGAGATTGACCGCAAAATCAAGATTTCAACTCCTTCAGAAGTTTTCAAGTCCTTAAAAAGGGCTTTACTTACATGTAAGTGAAACAGATCGTAAGCATACAGCTTGATGAATTATTACAAAGTGAATGCATTCTTGTCACCCCTATCCAGACAGCAATACTGAACATAACCAACCTCCACAGCCCCTGCTGGATCTTCTCCCAACCATTCCTTCCTTTCTTCTCCTCAAGTGAGTGAAATCCTTACTATATACATCACTGTAGTTCATGTTGTTAAACTGCATACAAATGTCATCAAACAGCGTCTATCCTTTGTTGTTTGGCTTCTTCATTCAGTATGCATATGAGTTTCCTCCATATTATGGCTTGTTATACTTTGCTCATTTATATTTCTGTTTCGAAAATGAGACTATAAGGAGCTTTGGTAGCGTAGTGGTTACAAATCAGTCTGTGAACCACAAGGTGAGCAGTTCGAAACTACCAGCTGTTCCGCAGGAGAAAGAGGAGGCTTTCTGTTCCCATAAAGATTTAAAGCCTTGGAAACTCTGTACAGGGTCGCTGTGAGTTGGAACTGACTCCACGGCACATAACCAAAAAACCAACCAAATGAGACTATGGCGCTGTGGGTTAATGCTTCAGACTGCAAAGTCGTTTGAACTGCAAGGTTGGCGGTTCAAGCTCACCAGTTGCTCCTTGGAAACCCTATACAGGGTCACTATGGGTCCGAACCAACTCAACAGCACTTCACAACAACAACAACAATGAGACTAAGACAAATAGATTACAGAAAGAACTTGTTTTCAGTTATCCTCTGATGTTTAAATAGTTTTCTGGGCAACAAACCCATGCATGTTGAAACAGAAACTCCAGTCGCAATATTGTGGGCTTGTTGTTGTCAGGTGCCAGTGAGTCGGTTCTGACTCATAGTGAACCTGTGCACAACAGGATGAAGCATTGCCTGGTCCTATTGCATCCCAAAATTTTTCCTCCTGAGTCCAATGTTGCTGCCATTATGCCAGCCCATCTAACTGAGGGCCTTCCTCATTTTCGCAGACCCTCCACTTTACCAAGCATGTTGTCCTTTTCTAGGGACTGGAAATATGTCCAAAGTATAAGATATGGAATATTACTGTATTTGTATCCAAGGAACATTCTAGCTATATTTTCTCCAACACAGATTTGTTTGTTCTTCTGGAAGTCTATGATACTTTTAATATTCTTCTCCAACACTGGAACACAGATACTTCGATTCTTCTGTGGTCTTCCTTATAGATTGCTCAACTTTTCACATGCATATGAGGCTATTGAAAGTATCATGGCTTGGGTCAAGCACACCTTAGTCTTCAAAATGACATCTTTGCTATTGACCACTTTGAAGCGGTCTTGGGCAGCAATATGTCTAATGCAATGCCTAATGCAATATGTCATTTGATTTCTTGATGGTTACTACCATGAGTGTTGATAGTGGATGCAAGTAAAAATGAAGCCTTTGACAAGTTCAATCTTTTTTCTATTTATCATGATATTATTTATTTTTTCCAGTGGTGAGCATTTGTTTTCTTTATATTGAGGTGCAGTCCCTACTGAAGGCTGTGGTTTTTGATTTTATGGACTTACCCTTGCATATATTTAAGCTCCATAAGGTATCATTATTATCATTTTACACAATTAATAGTCATTAGATTTATTCTCATATTTATTGTTTCCATTTCATGTTTTTCCTTTATACTTATTCACACTTACATCTGGGATCATTTTCAACCTGAAGGAAGACCAATCATTAATTGTTGTTAATGTGGTCTGCAGATGCTAAAGCCTAGTCATTTTTGTTTGTCTGAAAGTGTCTTTATTTGACTTTTAATACATTTTCACCAGGTATGAAATTCTTACTGGCCTTTATGTACTTTCAGCTCTTCAGTGATCGTTCCGGAAGTCATCATAAGGTTTACTGTTGGATGGTTGAAGAATTTCTTCCCCCACAGTAATTCTCAATCTGGCTTTCTTGCTTGAAATTTGCTGAAGTTCTTGGCACTGTGGTTTACTCAGTCTTCAATTTTAGAAAACAATTTAGCTTTACCTCTTCAAGATGTTATCCTGACTGGCTTGCAATTTTCTGTAGTGAGCAACGTGTCACTGGTGTAAATACCTCCTATGCTCTTTGGAGTAGACTTTCTTTGACATGTTATTCTGGTTTGGTTTCTTAGGTTAGTCTTTGAACAGAAGGGGTAAACTTCTTGGAAAGTCCTAATACGGTTTTACAAGTGGTTTGTTGCTGTTGTTATGTACCGTGGAGTCGGTTCCAACTCATAGCGAGGTTTCCAAGGCTGTAAATCTTTACAGGAACAGAAAGCCTCATCTTTCTCCCATGGAACAGCTAGTAGTTTCGAACTGCTGACCTTGCAGCTCGCAGCCCGATTCGTAACCACTAGGCTGCTAGGTCAGCAGAAGAGCAGAGCAGCACAGAGTCCAACCTTGGGCTACTAAGGCCCATTATGGAGACAACAAGCCAAAAAGAGTAGGCCTAGAACCAAGGTACCTTAGGGAAGAAGTTTGGCATTGAAAGGGTTGAAAGCCAAGGTAAGTTACTAACTGTTATTCTGAAGTAGTTATTTTAAAATTCTAAATTAGTTTCCTGTTGAAAGGGAAGCAGTCACCCAAGAAAGAATGGGCTTCAGACATATATCCAAAACATACCAGCACTGACCTTGGACAACTTTAGTTAAATTCTCTGAGCAACAGCATCCTTATTTATTAAATGGTAGCAAGGCCTTGCTTTGCTAGTGCAATAATTAAATGGAGCAGTGGCTAGAAAGCATAGGAGCTTATAGCTGTTAATCCCCAGTCCTTTCCCCTATCAAACTTAGAAGGAAGCAACTAAAGAGACATTGTTTTTCTAGATCATTAGATGTCCTTGATTACGTACCTGGATTAAAAATGGCACCAAAGCAATTTGGAAAGGGAGAAGTTATGTTGGTTCTTTAGAAGAGCTGTTGTTTATTGTCAAAGGCAATTTTGTTTTGCTGTGTTTTGTTTTGTTTTTGATGTGACAAGGCTTTCTAGAAAATAGATGTGGTGAATGACTTCACTTTGTAAAAATAAAACTGCCTTGGAGTTGGATGCTGCAATCCACAGAACCGGGCCTCCCAGGTGGAACCCCAAACCCTAAAACTTCTTCTGTCTCTTGAAAATGTATTCCTTTTGGGCAGTCATTGGAAAAAGGAGTGATACTGTAGAAAGAATATCTGAAAGAGAAGCTTATTTCCTTCATAGTGTGTTTTGCTGAGATCTACAATTTGAGACATGTGATGACTGTTTTGAGAAATTTTAGATATCTCTTGGTTTAAAAAAAAATGTCCCCCACTTCTCACCAACAACAAATAAACATGAGCAGTGCACGTTTCAATTAACATGTTGTTGGATATATATTACATATTGTTGTTGTCGTTGTTAAGTGCCATCGATTAGGTTTCGACCCACAGCAACCCAGTATGGGGTTTCTGCGGAGTGGCTAGTGGGTTTGAACCACTAGGTCAGTGTTCAAACTGACCTTGAGGTCCAGCGCATTATCTCACAGCGCCACACCAGAACTCAGTTTTGTAAAACAGTCACACATGACAAAAAGTGCAATCATTTGATTATAAGGAAAGTTAGAATTATCTGTCTTTTGAGCAAAGAAATCAGTTTGAGGACTAAGGTATGCCTGACCCAAGCCAGAGTATTTTCTTTTCCTTTTTTTTTTTTTTTTCTTTAACTTTTTATTGTGAATTGATTGAAAGTTTACAGGGAAGAGCATCAGTTTTACATTCAACAAATCATATACCTTGTTTTATTGCAATGATTACAATCCCCTCCATGTACCATTAGATAACAGTATTTCACTCTATTCACTTTAGCTCTTTTTTTTTTTTTTCAACTTAGGCATATATAGTAGTTTACATTCTGCAAATCTGCCTCCTGGCCACCAGCTCTCAGTCCCTCTCTTCCCATGAATCTAGAATCCTCAGCTGCTCCCTCTCTCCATGTCCCCATCTCTGGTGTCACTGCTTCTCTGGGTAAGGTCTCACATTCCGCTTGTGCTCTTCTCCCTTGAAGGTCCTAGAGTCCTTTGTTTCTGGACTGTAATATTAACTACTCCCCCGTTTTTGACACAAAACTTCTACCTTTAAGATTGTGACAGTCACAATTAGTCATAACTGTTACTCACTATTGGATCATAAGATTCTTATCCCCGTGTCTTTTAACCAGACACATCTAAACAAGATGAAAACTCTTCAAT
>NW_006408700.1:3311725-3312950 GCF_000296735.1 Chrysochloris asiatica
TGATTTGGCACAGTGGCAACAGCAATGATCTGGACAGGACCAGGCAGTGTTTCATTCTGTTGTACAAAGGGTCTCTGTGAATCTGAAGGAACTCCATGGCACCTAACAACAACAACTTCTTTTGAAATCTAAATTTGAATTCTTCAGCTATGGTACTTCTCTTGGAACATTCATTTCCTTTAACTTTATAAGATAACGATGTTAGTTTTTTGTAGTTATTTGTAAATGAACTCTGACCTACATCATATTAAATCGAAGGCAAAAAGTAAAAACAAAATAAATGACCACATTTACAGATAGTTCTTTCTTGATTGGGGGAATATTTGTTTATATATATATTATTTTCATAGAAAATTTTACATTGCTTTTTATAAAAAAATTTCAAATGGATCTGAATAAATTAATTAATGGAAGAGGTACTTTATCTAGCTCCAAAGGACTATTACACATTTACCTTTAGAAATAGCACTGTATAATGGGATAGTCTTGTGGGTTTTCCAGCAAATTCACTCTCTGGACTCCACTGGGAGCCAGATTAGACCTGGTAGGCTAACGTCAGAATAAGAAAATGAAATCATAGACAGGCAGTTGGGACTTGATGTGCACACATCTGCTTGTCATCACACCATTGGCTTCTTGGTGCCAAGAGTGTACTCATATATGATGGAGTCCCTGGGTGGGGCAAGGGGCTAATGCTCCTGGTTGCCAATGAAAGCTTGGAGGCTGGAAGTGTCTCTGAGAAAGTCCTGGGAATCTGTTTCTGAAAAATCCACCCCTGAAAACCCTATGGTTCAGGGTTGTACTCTGACACATAGGTGGTGGCTTTGAGTTGGACCCAAATCTACTACAACCAATAATGATACATAACATGATATTTAGTTTTGCACTTATTTACTAGAAAATTGTTGTTTTTCCTTCAATTTTTACATGCCTTTTTTAAATTCCATGCAAGAACAGAAGAATATAGATGAAAGAACATTGAATATATAGTGAGAAAGAACACTTGGATTCAACTTAAAAAAAAAAAAAACTTTTTATTGTGAATTATATATTAGTTTACATGGGTGAACATAATCTTTACATTCATCCTGTTGTACTTTGTTTCATTGCAATGATCACAATCCCCTGCATGCATCATCAAACACCCAGAGGGTACACCCCACACTTCTACACCCTGGCTACCAGCACACAGCCCCTCTCCCTCCCTGAGTCCAGAGTCCCCAGC
>NW_006408700.1:3317368-3342934 GCF_000296735.1 Chrysochloris asiatica
ATATGATCAAGAACCAATGATACTGAAGGAGGAAATCCAAGGTGCATTGAGGGAATTGGCAAAGAACAAGGCAACAGGAATTGATGGAATCAAAATTGAATCTTTCAAGAAAGTAAGGGGGCACAGGAGGCACTCACTCATCTCTCCCAAGAAATTTGGAAGACAACTATCTGGCCGTCTGATTGGAAGAGGTGTTGCAGATTCCTATATATTTTGGAAATTAGTCCCTTGTCTGATGTATCCTGGCAAATGATTTTTTCCCATTCTGTGGGCTCCCTTTTTACTCTTTTGATGTAGTCTTTTGATGCACATATGTTTTTAATTTTAGTATGTCACATTGATATATTTTGTCTATTTTTGTTTTTGTGTAAGTTGCAAAATATTTGGTAGTCTGTGTATGCCCTGTATTAGACGTCTCACATTTTTCTCTACTTTTTCATTGATGACCTTTGTAATTCTGGGATTCACATTTAGATATTTAATCCATGCTGAGTTGGTTTTTGTATAAGGCATGAGGTAAAGGTCTTGTTTCAGTCCTTTGCATATTGCTTTCCAATTCTGCCAGCACCATCTGTTGAAGAGACCATTTCCTCCCCATGCAATATACTTAGGTACTTTGCTATGCCTAGGCAAACTTTGGGGCTGGTTCCCAGGGTCAAAATATCATAAGAAGCAGCCTGCCGGTTTCCTCTCTGTGCTGTTGGAAAACTGTGGGTGCAATGCTGGACCCTTTTGGGGGTGTGTTTCCGCTCACCTGAAGGCATCTGGGCTGTGCAGTGAGGGCGCAATCATGGTGAAGAAGAGAGATACATGAAAAACGAAAAGTGAAAGATGAAAACTCAGTCACACCTCTCCCTTCAGACACACTGTTCCGTGGCTTCTAGCGCTGGGTCGCTGCTTCTGCTTGGCTGTGACCCTGTCCTCCGGCCTAAGGACTTTCTAGCTGCTGGTTGCCATGGCTGGATAGATTCAGAAACCACTGTGTTTTGCTTCCACAGGCAGATTTCTTCTCAATGGGTGCAGGAAACTGGCCCCGGGAACCTTAAACAAGACCCAAAGCTCCACAGTTTTCCTGTGGACCGCTCTTTCTTTGCTTTTTTTTTTTTTTTTTTTTGGTCAGAGGAGTTTTCACTGGCTGTCTCTGCTTTCCCCTCCCCCAAACAAGAAGTTGGATCCAATTTTTTTTTTTTTTAATTGCTTCTCTTTCTTTTTGGACAAGGCACTTAACTTTCATATCTGAGAATGAGAGAATTGGTCTTTAGTTTCAGATGGTCTCTAAGACTTTTCCCTAAGACATATATTTGTCTATTTCCAACCAGAACTCAATTACTCTTTTTCTAATTATTTCTTGATTTTGTTCAATCACTAATAAATAAGGAGCCCTTCTTCTCCAGCCAATAAACACATGTACTAAATATGCTTCCCCCCACTCACCAAACTGTAATAGGTTCAGAATTGCTGAGAGCATTAGGTTTATCAGCTACAAAGATAAGTCTTATATATGAAGTAATGAAAATGTATATCTAACAAACCCCAGGCTTTTCATGGCCAAAATCAGTGTTGGCTTTCATAGTGGTCACTTGGCAAGCTTCTGTCAGTTACCATTCCTCAAAGAAACTTGCAACACTTCCTTTGGAGTTCGCTTTAGGCTTACGCAGGAAGCCAACCAGATAATCTTCTGACTTTATGGTGCATATCTCAATTTTGACCCTGAAGAATATTTTTTGCTTTTATTGCTCACAGTAAGAATGACAATGCTGTCAAAAATAAGGCCAGCATCCGCAGAAGTTTTTAAGTCTGTCTAGGATTGTTGTTTAATGCAAGTGCTACATAAATCTTGCTAAAGAGAATGGGCTGAAGACTGAAATAACTCACAGGGAAGTGAAACAATTGCAATTTGAACAATTGCAACCCCATTAGAATAAACAAATTGCCTTCCAACATAAGCAGCATGTATCTGATGTATTTCAAATACACATGCTAGGTATAAAACCTCATGGTTTATGTATAATCTATCACTTGATTCTTGCAATAACTAGCTGTTTATTTGAAGGTGATTTTACTCAATGAAATGCGGAAGTTCAAGTGTACTTATATAAAAAGGAACTTTTTGAACTTCTGAGCTGCACCTTATATGTTTGTTCATTCATTGTCTATGACATTCTCTAGAAAATAGCTGTGACTTCTCTGGTATAGTGTATTTCAGCCCTACACAATCATTATAATTAGTTCATCTTGAATCCACTATGACACATTTAAACAGAAGTTGTTTTCTTCTGCGGACCTCAGTGCAAACATTGTTTACCATCATGTATGCAATCCTCTGTAGTATGGGGTCTCTCCCATTGCAGAACCGTATTCTTTCTGTAATTGGAGTCATGATTGATTTAACAATTATGCTAAGTAGAAAGCACTCTGTTGTGTGGGTGGGGTCTTAAATAAGTCTATATGAACACTTTGTAAGCTGGGCTGCTAACCGTAAGGTCAGCAGTTCAAATCTACCAGTAGCTCTGCCGGAGAAAGATGAGGCTTTCTGCTCCTGTAAAGATTTACAGCCTCAGAAACCCTGTGCAGGATGGCTATGAGACGGGACTGACTCCACGGCATGCCACCACCGTATAAACACTTGTTCTTCTTGTTGTTGTTAGGTGCTGTCAAGTCACTTCTGACTTACAATGACCCTGTGTACAACAGAACGAAACAATGCCAGGTCTGCACCATCCTGTTACGTTTGAGCCCATTGTTGCTGCCACTGTGTCACTCCAGCTCATTGGGGGGTCTTCCTCTTTTTCACCGACCCTCCATTTTACCAAGCATGATGCCGTTCTCCAAGGACAGGTCCCTCCTGATAACCTGTCCAAAGTATGAGAGATGAAGGCTCACCATCCTGGCTTGTGAGGAGCATTTAGCTACACTTCTTCCAAGACAAGTTTGTTAGTTCTGGAAGTACATGATACTTCTATTGTTCTCAAACACTATAATTCAAAGACATCAATTCTTCTCCGGTAGTAGCTAAACATTGTTGTTATTGCTGTTGTTAAGTGCCTGTCGTTGAGTCAGTTGCAACCCTGTATAGGGTTTCCAAGGAGCAACTGGTGAGCTTGAACCACCGACTTTGTAGTTCAAACGACGTTGCAGTCTGGTTCATTAACCCACAGCACCACACCAGGTGCTGTATCCCACATAACTAGGAAATGTCGCTGCTGTTAAGATGACATCCCCATCATGACACAGATGAGCACTATACTCATTCAGATATGTGTGGACCCAAACTGTAACTACTTCAATGCAGTTCATCAGCAGTGAGTCAAGTGCTGGGTTTGGGTTCTCACACAGTTGAAACAGTGATCTTTTAGAACGACTACTTCCTAGGCTAATCAATCTTAGAAAAAGATTTACTTTGGATACATCATCAGAAAAGATCTGTCAGTAAAAAAGGACACTGTTTAGTAAAGTTGAGGGTGAAGTAACAGGAGGGAAACCCTTAGTGAGAAAGGTTGACGTTGACATAACAGCAGTGGACTTAAATATTGCAGCAGTCATGGAGAAGGCTCAGGACTGGACAGCGGTTTTTTCTGTGATGTGTAAGGTTGCTATGACTCAGGTCCGTCTCCATGGCAACTATCAACAACAACTTCCTAGACAGCAGGTGCCTTTTACAATTCTGACCCATTAATAAATTCCAGCACCAACAGCCCTGCATTTGGTTTTCAGTTTGGTTGACAAGTAATTATGGGTTGCAGGTTAGCTTCAGGAAAATATAGCTCAAATAATAATCATTTCAAAATATACCAACAGAGATTGGCCCAGAATAAATATGCTGTTTCTGGTAGGATAGAAGTTCAGAAAAATTTTAGTATTGGGGAAGAAATGGTGGGAAGACAAGATAAAAACCTGTGACCACTTACAAGAGCAATTCTGTTTCATTTGGGTTTCAACCAGTGAAAGGGCTTTGTTTCACGGCTCTCAATTAAAGTAAGTCTCAGAGTCTGGTGTCTCTCTGACACCATCTATCTGGTACATGGGAGAGGCGTCCTTCCATTACTTCTGTGATAGGCCTGGTCTCTCCTGCTACTTCTCCTTTTAATTTTCACTCCAGCCTTTTCTTTTAAGCAATCTCTGACCTCCTTGACATCCCTAACGAACTCCTTTCATAGTGTGTGCGCCTCTTCTTCTCCACATTGTAATGGAAATCAGTGAGGGGTGGGAGGGTGTTGGAGCCCCATCTTTCACCTCTGACAGTAGTGCTGTGCCAAGCCCACAGCTGTCAGGAGGCTGACACAGCTGGTGCAGCGGGGTAATTGGGTACTTGAAGAAGATTCATAAGGCAATATGCTTCGGAGCCCTGTGTTGTGCCCGGGGCAGCCAGGGGCAGGGAGGGCAGATGAGAAAGAGAAGAGTAAGCCCCGAAGGAGGATCGAAATCTGGTCTTGATAAATAATAATCTATTTATAAGAGGAAATGATGGTGATTTTTACTCCCCAGAAGGTCATTATTCATGCAGCTGGAGGAATGACTTTTAAAGATTTTTAAGTTGGAACTCTACGCAAGATTGGGATAACCTGACTATGGAGAAGCGGAAAGATACAGAATATCCTGTCGGAGAAGAAGGGGAATGGGTTTTTCACATGGAGCAGGTTTTTTCAATCAAGTTTTTTTTTTTTTTTTTTAATCAAAGCCAGCCATCTGACAGCTCATTATTGAGACATAACAAGAAGTGACTTTATTAACATAGTGTGGAGTTCTTTCCTCTGCAAATTAAAGTTCTTTGTTCAGTTCTAACAGTTTGCTTAGGAGGCAGCTGTCCAGGGATGCAAAGTGGGAGAGCCTTTTCAAAATGTAGTGTTCAAAACGATTACCCTGCAGTTACTTCTTCTAATATTTCCCCCTTTCCACCTTATTGGGTGCATTGGCTGGGAAAAGTGATGAACAGAAACCCTCTCCTGTGATTCCCTGTGTTGGGGCCCTCATGACCAGCTTCTCTCCCGTGTTGACTGGAGTTTACTTTATCAAATATTTGTGACTTTGTTTATGGAATGTGATAGGTCAGTAGTTACTTAGCCTGTCTCCTTTGTTAAATGCCAGGACTCTTCATCAAATATAAAATTTCAGTAATAAAAATAGTGATGTGGTTGATATAGTCAAACAGCAATAAACCGAGTTATTGATGATGAGATAAAAAATGTTGTGAAGTGCATGGAATCGGTTCCAACAAGATTCCAGAAACAAGACCCCAGAAAATGTAGGTGGTTGTCAGTGTTGATAGGCAACCTTGAGTTGGTTCCGACTCATTGCGATCTTATGCACAACAGAAGGAACCACTGCCCAGTCCTGTGCCACCCTCACAATTTTGTTCAAGTTTCAGCCCATTGCTGATGGCACAGTGCCAGTCCATCTCTTTGGGGGGGGGGGGACTTCCTCTTTTTTGCTGACCCTCCACATTACCAAACATGGTATCCTTTTCTAGGGACTGGTCCCTCTTGATAATATGTCTAAAGTATAAGAAATGAAGTCTCACCGTCCTGGCTTTTAATGAATATTCTGGTTGTACTTCTTTCATCATAGATTTATTTGTTCAAGCAGTCAACAATACTTTTAATACTCTTCTCCAACACCATGACTCAAATGCATCAATTCTTCTATAGTCTTCCATATTCACTGCCTAACTTTTACATGCATATGAAGCTATGGAAAATACCATGGCTTGGATCAGAAGCACCTTAGTCCCCAAACAGAAATTTTTACTCTTAAACACTTTAAAGAAGTCTTGTGCAGCAGAGTTGATTAATGCAATACATCCCTTGATTTCTTGACTGCTGATCTCATGAGTGTTGATAGTGAATCCAAGCAAAATGAAGTCTTTGACAACTTCAGCCTTTTATCCACTTATCATGATGTTATTTATTAACCAAATTATGGGGATTATGGGGTTTTTTTGCATTGAGGAGTAATCCATCCTGAAGCCTTTGGATTTTGATTTTCATCAGTAAATATTTTAACTCCTCTTGGATTTCAAGTTAGATTGCATCATCTGCATATCTAAAGTTGTTAATGATTCTTCCTCCAACCCTGATGCCATGTTCTACATATAATCCAGCTTCTTGGATTGCTTGCTTAGCATACAGATTGAATAAATATGGTGAAAGAATAAAACCCGAACACACACCTTTCCTAATTCTAAATTATTCAGTGTCCCCTTGTGCTTCTGTTTGAATGATTGTGTCTTGGTCTATGCACAGATTCTTCATGAGCACAATTAAGTGTTCTAGAATACTAATCCTCCACAATGTTGCCCATAGTTTGTCATGATCCACACAGTCAAAAGTCTTGCATAATTAATAAAGCATAGGTAAACATCTTTCTGGTATTCTCTGCTTTCAGCCAAGATTCATCTGACATCAGCAATGATAACATCTGAATCAGGTTGAACCTCTGGCAGTTCCCTGTCAATGTATTATTGCAGCCATTTTTAAATTATCTTTATAAAAAAAATTACTTGCGTGTTATATTAATAACATTGTCTGATGATATCTATAGTTCATCTGGTCACCTTTCTTTGGAATGGGTACAGATATGGATCTCTTCCAATCAGTTGACTAGGTGGCTGTCTTCCAAATATTTTGGCATAAATGAGTGAGTGCCTCCAGTGCTAATGAGTTTGTTGAAAGATTTCAACTTGTATTCCACCAGTTCTCAGAGACTTGTTCTTTGCCAGTGCCTTCAGTGCACCTTGGACTTCTTCCTTTAGTACCATTAACTTTGATCATATACTGTCTCTTGAAATGGTTGAACATTGACCGTTTCTTTTTGGTATAGTGACTCTGTGTATTCTTTCCATCTTCTTTTGATGCTTTTGGCGTCCTTCACTACATTGTCCATTGTTGTTGTTGTTGTTGTTAGGTGCTGTTGAGGTAGTACCAACTCATAGTGAAACCCTGGCCAGTCTTGCAGTAACATCACAATCATTGCTATGCTTGATCCCATAGAATCCTTCAATATTGAATATTGAGGCTTATTGACTGTTTTCTTCAGTTCATTCAGCTTGAGAACTGCCAAGTGTGTTCTTCCCCTTTGATTTTCTAACTCCAGGTCTCTGCACATTTCATTAAAATACTTGAATTTGTTCAGCGGTTCGAAACTACCAGCTGCTCCGTGGGAGAAAGATGAGGCTTTCTACTCCCGTAAAGATTTACACCCTCGGAAACCCTATACAGGGTCGCTATGGGTCGGAACCGACTCGACGGCACTTAACAACAACAACAACAATGACCTTGTGACTTATTCCATAGACATTCTTAATGTTGTCCCACAACACTTCTAGTCTTCGGCCATTAGTGTCTAAATGTGCTCTTGAGATGATCTCTAAATTCAGGTGGGGTATTTTCAAGGTAAAAATTTAGCGCTCATGGATTCGTTTTATTTTTATTCAGCTTCACCCTGAGCTTGTATATGAGCATATGATGGTCTGTTTCACAGTCTGCCTTCACCTTGTTTTAGCTGATCATATAGAGCTTTTCTACCATCGCTTCCCACAAATGTAATCAATTTGATTTCTGTGTATGCCATCTGGTGAGGTCCACATTCATAGGCATTTTTTTATGTCGTTTAAAAAAATATTTGCAATGAAGAAGTCATTGGTCTTGCAAAATTCTATCATGCGATCTCCAGCATCATTTCTATCACCAAGACCAAATTTTCTAACTACTGATCCTTCCTCGATGTTTCTAACCTTTGCATTCCAGTCACCAATAATTATCAATACATCTTGATTGCATGTTTGATCAATTTCAGACTGAAGAAATTGTTGTTGTTGTTGTTGTTAAGTGCCGTCGAGTCGATTCCGACCCATAGCGACACTGTACAGGGTTTCGAATTCTTTAATTTCACCTTCACTGGCTTTCGTGATTGGTACATCATTTTGAATAATAGTGGCATTACTGTTCTTCCTTTTAGGAGTTTAAATATTATCCTATCATGGACAGGATTATGCTTCAAAATCGATCTTGAAACGTTCTTTTTGTTGATGAATGTGATGCCATTCCTTTTCAATTTGTCATTCCCGCCATAGTAAATCATATGATTGTCAGATTCAGAATGGTCAATACCAGTCTATTTCAGCTCACTAATATCTGGGATATTGATCTTTATGCATTCTATTTCATTTTTGACAACTTCTAATTTTCTGAGCTTGATACTTTTTACATTTCATATTCAGAGTCCTGGTGTAGCATTGTGGGATAAAGCACTGGACTGCAAGGTCCATTTGAATCACAAAGTCAGTGGTTCAAACTCACCATTCTTTCCTTGGACCCTACACAGGGTCACTATGAGTTAGAACTAACTTGAAGTCACTTAACAACAACAACATTCTATGTTCTGATTTTTAAAAATGTTTTATTGTGAGTTATGTGATAGTTTACATGGGAGAACATTAGTTTTACTTTCATCCTATCATATATCATTTCATTGCCATGGTTACAATCCCCTCCATGCAGCATTAACCAACCAAAGGGTATACCCTACAAGCCTGCCCCCTGGTTGTCAGCACACAGCCCCTCTCCCTCTCTGTGTCTAAAGTCTCCAGTCGCTCCATCTCTCCACGTCATCGTCTCTGCCTCCATCTCTGGCATCACTGCTTCTCTGGGTAGGGTCCCCCACTCTGCTCTTCTCCCTTGATGGTCCCAGGGACCTCAGCTCCTAGACTGCAAAGGCAGTCACGCCACTCCTTTTGCTACAAAACATCTACCATCACATTTCCAATCTCCACAGTCAGTCCTGATAACAATTATTCACTATTGTACTACAAGAGACCTATCCGCATCTCTTTTCATCGGCCTGGCCCAGACAGATTGGATACTACTCAGTGGAGAGTCTACCTTCTTCACACCCTCTGGGTCTAGGCTCCCTCTTGAAAGCTTGTAAGCCAGTCATTTCTTGCCTTTGTATTCCCCCAATTTGGGTAGCCAATGTCCAAGTTGCCCATCCCTGTCTACTCTGTGTATGGAGGGGGTATGTTCTGATTTTTAATGGATATTTATAATCGTTTCTCTTCATTTTGACTTGTGCCCCATCAGCAAATGAAGGTTCTGAAAGTTTTACTCCATTCATGTCATCACCATCAACTCAAATTTGAAGAGGCAGCTCTTCCCCAGACTTATTTTGAATGGCTTCTGACTTGAGGGGCTCATCTTTCAGTATATATCTGACAATATTCTGGTGCTATTCTTCATGTTTCAACATTCAGTATTCTGGTTCTGTTAGATAGTGTTTCCAGTGACTAAACATTAGTCTGTTTCCCCTTCTTCCTAGTCTGTCTTCATCTGGAAGCTCAGTTGAAACCTGTCCCCTATGGATGTACCCTGCTGCTATTTAAAATACCTCTGGCATAGCATCTAGCATCACAGAAACACACAAGCCACCACAGTACAGCAAACTGACAGATGATTGGTGGAGAAAATGTAGATGGTGGTCTGCAATACCAGGGCTCTGAAGCCAGACTTTTCCTTCCATGGAGCTATCCCAGGAATTCTGAAATGTATATCAATGTGTAGTCAATAAAAAGTATTTTTATATTAAAGGATTTGCAACTGATAATCTGGAAAGATGTTTTGAAAGGCTGAAACCAGCATGGATCTATGACAGCCCATACGAGAAGAATCTTTTACCCATGTCAAAGTTCTGGCATTGGTGGGCATTTTCTTGCCAAATAAGGTCTTATTTCCATCCCACCTGCTTCCTCACTTACAGTTCTGCTCCATTACAAATCACAGCTAATTTGACAAAACAAATATTAGACATCTAGGCAAGAAGGAGCTCTCGTAGCGTAGTGGTTACGAATCGGGCTGCGAGCCGCAAGTTCAGAAGTTCAAAACTACCAGCTGCTCCGCTGGAGAAAGATGAGGTGGTCTGCTCCCGTAAAGATTTACAGCCTCGGAAACCCTGTGTAGGGTTGCTATGAGTCGGAACCAACTCGACGGCACACAAAAACAACAACAGGCATTTATGAGTCAGAACCAACGCGATGGCACTTAACAACAACTACAAGTCATTTAAGTGGAGCCCTGGTGTGGTGCTGTAGGATAAACACTTGACTGCTAACCACAAGGTCAGTGGTTCAAAGGCAACTTGGAAACCCTACATAGGGTCTCTATAAGTCAGAATTAACCCCACAGCAAGTAACAACAACAACAATGCCATTTAAGTAGTAAAGGTGTGATTTCCCTCTTTTGGAAAATGAACTTAAGTTTCTACAAGTTGTTGACCTATTTTTCTAGGTGGTGAATAAAATATTGTCAGAGGCAAATTTCTCCTTGAGATTCCCTCCCCCCCCATCATTATTATTATTATTAAGGAAATTGACTTTAAGTTTTTATCTATATATTTTTTTTTGCCATAAAACCATTATAATTCACATTGTCTTCATTTTTCTCAGACCAATAGTGTGTTTGTGTTTGAATTGTTCCTTATTGGAGGTGATAACTTAGGTACTAGGTATAGCTTTTACTTTTCGATAGGTAGAGAAAGCTAGGAAGATATAACAATGGGTCAGGACATTAAACACATAAATGAAAAAATGCTACGATTTAAAATTCTTGCCAATAATAGAAATAACGAGTGTGATCATTCCTTTCAACCTCTGTTATGTCTTAATAACCAAACAAGTCATAGGTGTTCTTAGATTTACCCACTCATCTATGTGTCAAAGTTGTGGTAGTCTGCTTCCGTAAAGATTTGAACTAAACACACAGCTTGAGGTAGTTCCTGGGCCCTTACTACCCAGATCTCACCACCCACTGGAAAGCTGAGGGACCAATGAGTCAGACCCGCTGAACACACGTTTGCACCATCCAGAGCTCAGCATATGGGCAGCAAGTTCTGGTCTTCCTCGATTCCTTGAACTTTCAGAGTGCATATTCTAGTGGGGAGGAAACAAAACCCATTCCAGAAAGTACAGTAAGACTCAGAGAGGCCCCATAGGGCATAGGAGAACTGTCCTATAGGGTTTCCAAGGTTACAATCATTACGGAATCAGGCAGTCACATCTTTCTCCTGTGGAGCTCCTGGTGGGTTTGAACCACTGACCTTTTGGTTAGCAGCTAAGTGTTTAATAATTGAACCACCAGAGCTCTTAAAAAAACCTGTTGCCATTGAGTCACTTCCAACTCACAGTCACCCTATGTAGCAGGATAGAACTGGCCCATAGGGTTTCCAAGGCTGTTTATAGAAGCAGACTGCCACAGAGCAGCTGGTGGGTTTGAAACCCCAGTCTTTCAGTTATCAGCATTTTAAACAGTGCTACCAGTAAGCCAATACAAAAGATCATTGAATCATGATAGGATGGAGATACCAAAAGCTGTCCAGTGGAATTTCTGGTAGATAAGGAAGTAACTCAGGAGAGGAGTCAGGAAGGATGGGCGGAGCCAGACCAGTGAGCATTCTAGATCATGACGTTCCCCCAATGCAAAAGCACAGAGTTGGAGTTGGACAGTTGGGCAGCGTGAGAAGCAGATAGCAGGTGTGTGGCTGAAAGGTGGTCAGCATTGGGGAAAGTGGTGTCTGAGGAGAATGGAGACTCAGGTTGAAGTGAGCAAAGAGTCTCCATCCTCACCCTTCACCTGTCTAGGCTGAGACTACATGTGTGGGTATATGCATTTCTAACAACTCCCCAGAGCAATGTCACATAAAGCTAGAGGGGTCCCAGCCCAGCCATGATCTTGTTCTCCTCTATTGATTGTATATCTTTCAGCATCTCATCCAGTGCTTGGCACAAAATATGTTGACAATAATGAAGGAGTGGCATGCACATGGCAAAATGAACTATTATTTTAAGAGGTAACCACACTTCTTCGTAAGGAGTTCTGGTAGTGCAGTGGTTACGAGCCAGGCTGCTAACCCCAAGGTCAGCAGTTCGAAACTACCAGCTGTTCCTCAGGAGAACGATAAGACTTTCTGCTCCTATAAAGATCTACAGCCTCAGAAACTCGATAACAGGGTTGCTATGAGTTGGAACCGAATCCTCAGTACATCCCCACCACTGCCGCTACCACCACCACCACAATTCTTCATGAGGAACCAGTGACATTGCTAAAAAGAGTCCTACAAGGTATCCCTTGCCCCACCCACTTTTTCAGCAACATTGGGAAGACTATGCATGTTGTTTCGTTGAGAATTCTTGAATGCCATATCTCACTGAGTTCGATAGCTTTCTCCCCCATTTGCTAATTATAATCATACTAGCAGTGAACTAAACAGTTGGGGGTGAAAGGAATTCTGATGATGTTAAAAATGCAAATCGTTTTCACACCAGATTAATTCATTTAACTAACAGTTCTGATCTTTAAACATTAAATGTTTGAGTGTGAAACGTTTTATTCACAGGTAGGGGCTGGGGGAGTATCTAGTCCAAGTGAGGCTGGCCTGAAGCCCATGACACAATCATGAGTGATTTTAAAATAAACAGGATGCATATTGTTAGCTAGTTGTTAACTTAGGCTGTTCACAGTTCTTTAAAACATTTCAAGATGTAATTTAACATGATTCAAGATTAGCAGGTTTTAGGGAACTCTTGGGTTGTTTGAGGTTAGGAGAAGCCAAGTCATACAAGGATCTGAACGGATGTTTGTGCTTTTGGTGTGCTTGTCTTATATTTGAATTAAAATTTTTATATTAAATCAAAGCAAGATTGAAATTCATTATTACCGCTGATATGCAGGACTAATTACAGGAAATAACTAGCCCTTCCAAATTCAGTGCCAAATGTGGATGGTGTGGTATTCTGTTCTCTCGAGAAGGAAATGGTACTCATCAGATCTGATTTTAGGTCACTGGTTTTTGACGATATTAAACCCAGGCTCTCTTTTGATTTTCTCTTTCTTTAAAAATTCCATTGCCTGAGAAAAATGTTCTCAACCTTTATTTTCTTTATCTTGTATTATTAAAACACTAAGATTTCCCCCAAATATAGCATTACATTATGGTAATGAATGGCATTTTTTTCAAACTGCCCATCTTTCCCACCCTATCTGCATTGTCCTGGTTGAGAATCACTGTTTTAGCTCCCATTGTGTTATTGCTGCTGTTAGATGCCTTCAAGTGGGCCCCCACTCTTGGAGACCCTACGCACAGTGAATAGAATGCTGCCTGCTCTTGTGCCAGGCCCATGATTGGGTCTGGATTGGACCATCGTGTTTTCATTGGCTGATTTTTGGAAGTAAATCTCTAGGACTCTCTTCCTAGTTTATCTCAATCTGGAAGCTCAGCTAAACCATGTTTAGTAGCACAGCAACACCCATGCCTCTACTGACATGGGGTAGAATCTCATGCAGTGCACTGGCTGAGAATCAAACCTAGTCCTCAGCATGGAAGGCAAGAATTCTACATTGAATCCCTAGTGCTTCAATGGTCCCCACTTCAGTGACCAGAAGACTGAGGCATTGTGTGCTTAAATCCTAAGAATAAACTTGGTCATAGAGCTTTTAAAAGGGAAAGCCGGTGTGTGGTTGAGATTCTTATCCTTTATATTTTATGATAAATGCCTGAGGCATCTGGAGATCCTAGTTAGGGTGCTTTGGGTGTTGTTGGTAAGTGCCGTCGAGTCAATTCCGACCCATAGCGACCCTGTATAGGGTTTCCAAGGAGCAGCTGGTGAGCTTGAACCACCGACCTTGCAGTTCAAATGACTTTACAGTCTGACGCATTAGCCCACAGCGCCACACCAGGCATCTGGAGATCCAAGTTAGGGTGCTTTGGGTAGTCGGGAATATTTTACTTTTCCCTGTGACATTTCACACAATGGTTTTGGGAAGGTCACCCCTGTGAACTGGCATCACAGGTCCATGTTGAGTGCTCCCCTCCCCCCATTTAAATGTTTTTGCATTTCAAAAACACATTTTGTTCATCTGGGTGAAAGAAGTCCACACTGAGTTCTGTACCTTTGACCCTATCCTCATGGATTTTACTTGTCTACCAGCAAACATCTGGGCTTGTAAACGTGATGTTCCCTAGAAATAATAGGAACCACATTAGAAGTATGTACCACATTCTTTCATTAAACACAACAAAACAAAAACAAAGACAGTGTTAACCCAATTATTTCACAGAGGAAAGAGCAGCTGGCATATTTTTAAAATATATTTTAAGAAGGAAAATGGTAAATGTGATCTGTTGGTGGGAAATTGAAATTACAGATTAAATTACATTTCTAGCTAATAAATTCACTGAGAGACCAGAGCAGAGCAAGTACCAGTGGAACACAGCCCTAAGACGTTAAGTAAAGGTGATTGGATTGAAGAGGAAGATAAATCAGGGCTGAAGCACAAGTCTTTTTAATGTGCCTGCTTATAATTATTTCTAACTGGTAGAAAGAATTTTTAAATTTTACATGTTTAGCTAAACAAAATAAGCTGGTTTCCTCCTCTACATTTCATCAAAATGTGCTTCTAGAGTCTCTGCAAGGATGGATACTAATAATATTTATTATTAGAATAATAAATATGAAATTATTATTGGAGGAGACTCTGACATTGATTTCAATATCTTTGCTAAAGGAAAGATTTTAAAAGCTCGTTTCCGTATGCTTGACCTTACATTTATAAGTGATCTACATGTTTGCAAGTCCTAGTGTAAGCATGAGAAAGTTGGATAGTGACTAAGGAAAACCTTAGAAGAATTGATGCATTTGAGTTATGGTGTAGGAGGAGAATATTAAAAGTTTCATGGACTGACAAAAGAACAAATACATTTGTGTTGGAAGAAGTACAGCCAGAGTGCTCCTTGGAAGCCAGGATGGCCTGACTTCGTCTTTCATACTTCAGACATATTGTCAGGAGTGACCAGTCACTGGAGAAGGATATCATGTTTGGTAAAGTGGAGGGCCGGAGATAAAGAGGAAGAGCCCCAATGAGAAGGATTGGCACAGTGGCAGCTTCGATGGACTCAAACATAGCAATGATTGCATTGTTGACCCAGGATCAGGCAGTGTTTCATTCTGTTGTACATAGAGTCACTATGAGTCAGTATTGACTTGATGGCACCTAACAACAAGTATAAGCATAATATATGACATATTTAAAAATTATTTATAAGCCTGTTGGATAAAACAATTCTATAGAAGGTAGAAGATCCTTTGGAAACTGAATTATGGATATTACAATAGAAGTGCTAATTTGATTTTTGTTTTGATCACTTGCTACAATGGTATATTTTTAGGTAATCCTATTAAGACATCAGGGTCGCTATGGGTCAGAACCGACTTGAAGGCACTTAACAACAACAACATTAAGACATCAGAGTCCTTGCATGGGTTAATGTGCTGGACTGCAAGGTCACTTTGAAGCACAAGGTCAGAGACTCAAGCTTACCATCAGCTCCTTGGAAACCCTATACAGGTCACTATGAGTCAGTACTGACTGGATGGCAGTTAACAACAACAACATTAAGATATCACTAGATATCTTTACAAAGAAATAAAGAGCTTTAGAGATAGCAGAAAAGGGAGAAAGTAGATATGGTAATACATCGAAGAAATGCTGAGAGAAGTGTTGATTGATTTATCTTTTAAAAATTAAGATTGGGCTGAGTAATCAGGTTACAGATCTGGGAAAGGAAAGAGACTTTAGGTAAGACTCAGTTGTACAAAAATCTGAAACCATAGCTAAGAAGCCATGGAGCATTTGTTGTTGTTATGTGCTGTCGAGTCAGTTCCAACTCATAGCAACCCTGTATAAGGTTTCGGAGGAACCGCTGGTGAGCTTGAGCTGCCGACATTGTGGTTCAAACCGACCTTGCAGTCCATTGAATTAACCTGCAGTGCCATACCATGGAGCACTGGGGGTGAGGTGGGGGGTGGGGGGTGGATATTGAGCATCAGAGCATGATCAGAATAACTGAGTAGGGGTTGTTGTTGTTGTTAAGTGCCGTCGAGTCGGTTCCGACCCATAGCGACCCTGTACAGGGTTTCCGAGGGTGTAAATCTTTACGGGAGTAGAAAGCCTCATCTTTCTCCCGCGGAGCGGATGGTAGTTTCGAACCGCTGACCTTAAGGTTCGCAGCCCGATTCGTAACCACCTGAGTAGGGGTAGAGGTGACATATGATTGGACTGATTGATAGAAGAGCAGGGTAGACACATTTAGTGATGAAAAGTGATCTAGGGAGTTAGGGGTGATTCTACTAATATTTATTGCTGAGAAAGGTTGAGGCCTCATGAAAATAATTTTGGAAGCTAGGAATTTGAGAATTAATGTGCAAATGAGAGGGGGAAATTCACCATTTTATGGCCAGGTGTTTACTATTTTAATACCATAATTGGATTATTCAATCGGATGCAAGGTCTCTGCTATTGATTATGCTAAGTTAGTTTATAAGATGATTTGTAAGAAGATAAATGTTTTGTCTCACATATCTGGAGGCTAAATATTGGTTCAAATCAATGTATTGGTTTGTTGATACCTTTTAAAGCTCTGAAAAAAAAATATGCTTCATAAATCATTTGTAAATAGAGTAATCTTGGGTATCTTCACCAATGACGGACCACTGGAATTATTACCTCTGATATAGGAAGAGTTTGGAGCATTTTCTGCCCTGTTTTGAGTATGTGTGGTTCCTAGAAAACCAACAAACAGACTTCCTTTTTTTCCCCATCTTGATTCTATTTGATTGCTAGGCCCTATGAAGCCTGCTGCCTTAGGCCAAGTAAACAGAAATTGCAAGTAGGGAGCTCAAAGTGGGCCTTAACAGAACTCTGGTTATTTGAATATTGTATTTCTACTTACAGTGTATTACAATACCTTGTCTGTTGATTCACTTGTTCTTTGAAAATTTAATCTTAGACTGATAGTCTACATTTCAATGATTTTAATTATTTACAGAGCTAAAACAGTACCCTACTGTTAAAGATGTTTAGTAATGATGGAACACATTTCCACACATGAGCACATTTTTACTAAGCAAAACCTCAGAGGGCAGAAGTCCTTAGGTTACACATTGCCTGGTTATTCTGACCTTATCTTCTTTGGAAGATGTGGTTAGGCAAGAGATTTGAGCTACAAAGTTCAAATCACGATCTCCTTTTTCCTAAACTATAGGTCTTTGAAAAGATCTAAGCAAATGTTTTTAGGTGGTACATGTTAGGGATAATATGGAAGAACAAAAGATAGCTATTTTATAGTTGTTGTTAGGTGCTGTCGAGTCGGTACCGATTCATAGCCACCTTATGCACAACAGAATGAAACACTGCTCAGTCTCGTGCCAGTGTCACAATTGTGAAGAAAAATCGGGCATGTCATCAGAAAAGGCCAACCACTAGAAATGGACATTGTGTTTAGTAACACAGCAAAACTTAAGGAAACACCCAGTGAGACAGACAGACAGAATTCACAACAGTGGTGCAGAACCAGGCTGCATTTTGTTTTGTGGTACATGAGGTCGCCATGAGTCAGAACTGACTAGGCAACTAACAACAACAACAACAACAACAGTAAGAGAAGTTGAAAGGAGAAGGTGATCACATTGAGGATGGGATTGTGAATTCATACTGAGGTGACTATGCCTGTTTCCTTCATGGCGAGGCTACAATAGAGATCACCATGTGGGCCGAGCAGACATAAAAGATGTCATTCTCTCTGAAAGCCCAATGCCTAAAAATACAGCTGTATTAGTTTCCCAAGGCTACTGTAACAAATCTCATAATCTGGAAGGTTTATAAGAAGAGGAATGTATTGCCTCATATAGATGGAGGCTAGCTGCTGGTTCGATTCTAAGTAATGGTTTATTGATACCTCTGAAATCTCTGAGGAAAGAACTGTTTCCTGCCTCTCTCCTACGTTCTGGTAATTCCACAGGCATTCCTTGGCTTGTAGTTGAAGTGTCACGTGGTGTCCTTCATCTGTTTCTCTGTGTATATCTTCTCATCTTTATAAAGACACTTTATAGAGGATCAAGACCTGCCCTATTCCAATACTGACAATAACTTCGAAGACCCCATTTCCAAGCAGGGTCACATTTCACAAAATCAATCCATAACAATACCTTTTTGCATATAGAAATTCTCCATTGCTTTTGACTCTTCACAAACAGTTGAGTTTAAATTTTCTACTAAAAGAAGCTGTGAGATGGCAGAGGATCTTGTCCACCAAGAAGGCACATGGAAACTCTGAACACTTAATCGTCTGAAAAGAAATTCCTTATTTCTAATTGCTATCCAAATCCCTCTCACTGTATTAGGCATAACTCCATTAAACTATGTTCTTCACTTATCTTCTCTTTAATGAACAAATTACATTTAAATACTCATGTCAAATAGCAACTGATGCAAAATAGATCAAACTCCTCTGATAATCCCTGAAGAACAGTTTGAAGTCTATAGTTAATGTGTAGACAATTACAAATTTTATTTCCAATGTAAATCACAAAACGGGCTGTGACCGAATATGTGGGTCAATGCAGGATGATGTCTGCAAGATGAATATATTGTTTCTATTTTTTGGTGATGGACTCTGAACAAAGACCAGATCCTTGCAAGGTTTCCATTGTTGTTATTAAGTGCTGTGGCATTGGTTCTGATTCATAATGATTCTGTATGGGGTTTCCAAGGCTGCTAATCTTTGTTCATCTTTGAGCAGAAAACCTCATCTTTCTCCCACGGAGTGGTGGGTAGTCTTGAACCACTGACCTTGTGTTTCACAGTCCATTGCTCATCCTATAGAGCCACTACACTTCCAAGGTTGCCATTAATAAAGACCAAGAGACCAGGAGGGCCATAGAAGTGACACTTTAGATTTAATATAATTTTAAATGGTAGTAAACAGAGGGAGAAAGAAACCTTGAGTTTAAAATAAAGAAAGATGAATTTGAAATAAATGCTTAATGAGGCTTAAAGAGTGTGGGTGGCCACATTTCCATATTACATGCAACCAGTTGTCAGAAAGTCAATTCGGATTCCTGCAACATGATGTGTGTCAAAGTAGAACTGCTCCACAGGGTTTTCAATGACCAATTTTCAACAGCAGATCATGAAATCTTTCTTCTAAGGTACCTCTGGGTGGCATTGAACCACCAACCTTTCAGTAATAGTGAGCATGTTAACCATTTGCACCACCTGTTTGCAACCTGTGTTTCCATGTTGTTGTTACGTGCTGTTAAGTTATCTCCAACTCATAGTGAAGGGACCTATGCACAACAGAATGAAAATTGACTAGTCCTGCACTAGCCTGAGAATTGTGACGTGTGAGTTCATTGTTGCAGCCATGGAGTCAATCCATTTTGTTGGAGGTATTCCTATTTTTTTGGTGACCCTCCACTTTACCAAGCATAGCATCTTTCTCCAGGGACTGGTCCCTTCCGATAAAATGTCTGAAGCATAAGAGATGAAGTCCCACAGTCCTGGTTGCTAAGGAGCATTCTGGCTGTAATTCTTCCAACACAGATTGGTTTGTTCTTCTGGCAGTGTATGGTACTTTTAATATACTTCTCCAACACCATAAATCAAATGCATCAATTCTTCTTAGATATTCCTTATTCATTGCCCAACTTTCACATGCATATGAGTCTATTGAAAATACCATGGCTTTGGTGAGGGGCACCTTAGCCCTCAAATTGACATCTTTGCTCTTGAACATTTTTAAAAGGTCTTGTGCAGAAGATCGGCCTAAAGCAATATGTTATTTGCTTTCTTGACTGCTGCTTTCATGAGTGTTGACGATTGATCTGAGCATTATGAACTCTGACAATTTCAATCTCTTCTCCATTTATCATGATGTTATTTATTGGTTCAGTGGTGAGGATTTTTGATTTCTTTGTATTGAGGTGTGGTCTTGGATCTTCAATACTGAAAACTGTGGTCTTGGATCTTCAACAGTAAATATTTAAAGTCCTCTTTACTTTCAGCAAGCAAGGTTTTATCATCTGCATATCACGGGTTGTTCCTCCAATCCTGATGCCATGTTCGTCATATAATCCAGTTTATTGGATTATTTCCTCTGCATACAGACTGAATAAACTTGGTGAAAAGATACAACCCTGGCACCCACCTTTCCTAATTTTAAACCATTTGGTGTTCCCTTGTTCTCTTTGAACAACTGCCTGTTGGTCATAAACTCAACAAAGTGCTCTGGAATATTCGTTTTCTGCAATGTTGTCTATAGCTTGTTATGATCCACACAGTAGAAAGCTTTTGTGTAGTCAATAAAACAAAGGTAAATATCTTTCTGGTATTCTCTACTTTCAGTCAAATTACATCTGACATCAGCATTGATATTCCTCATTCCATGTCCTTGTCTGAATTAGGCTCAAAGCTCTGACAGTTCTCTACTCTTGCAGCCATTTTGAATTATCTTTAGCAAAATTTTACTAACATGTGATATTAATGATATTGTCCAATGATTTCTGCATTCTGTTGAGTCACCTCTCTTTGGAAGGGGCACAAATATGGATTCCTTTCAACCAGTTGACCAGGTAACTGTCTTCCAAATTTCTTGGCATAGATGAATGATTGCCTCCAGTGCTGCATAAGTTTGTTGAAGTAGTTCCACTTCCATTCCATCAATTCCCAGAGTCTTGTTCTTTGCCAATGTTTTCAGTGTACCTTGGACTTCTTCCTTTAGTGCCATTAATTTGTGATCATATGCTTTCTCTTGAAATGGTTCAACAGCGACCATTTCTTTTTGGTACAGTGACTGTGTATTTCTTCCAACTTCTTTTGATGCTTTCTACATCATCCAATATTTTGCCCATAGAATCCTTCAGTGTTTCAAGTTGAGACTTGAATTTTTTTTCATTAGTTCTTTCAGCTTGAGAAATGCTGAACATATGAGCGTGTTCTTCCTTTTTGTTTTCTAACTCCAGATCTTTGCACAGTTTATTATATGACTTTGACTTCTTGAGCTGCTCTTTGAAATTTTTTGTTCAGTTATTTTACTTCCTCATTTTTTCCCATTTGCTTTAGCATCTCTATGCTGCAGAGCAAGTTTCAGAGTCTGGTCTCATATCCATTTTGGACTTTTCTTTCTTTCCTGTCTTTTTAATGACTCTTGGCTTTCTTCTTGGATGATGTTCTTGAAGTCATCCCACAACTCTTCTGCTCTTCAGTCATTAGTGTCTAATACATTAAATGTGTTTTTGAGGTGATCTCTATATTCAGGTGGAATATGTTCAAGGTCATATTTTGGCTCTCGTGTATTTATTTTATTGTCTCTCTAGGTCAGTGCAATTGGGTGAGGACAAGAAGACAAAGGTACTTGATTAAAATTAATCTTGTCTCTTCTTGGCACTCAGCTGATAGGACCTAGGTCACATCCCCAAATCACAATACAAATCTTGTTAAGATAGCACCTCAGTTAAACATGAAACTATCACCCTTACAAGGTCCTTGCAAAATGGCATATTTTGTCACCCATAAGTATAAAGGGAGACACTGAGAAAAGAGGAAGGTGATTGTGAACAATCCCTTTGATTAAGGAGAGAAAGATTGGAAAACGTATGTGTAAAAGACGTTAGAATCCCCCTGGTAGACTGGTGAGGGTGGTAGAAAGTACTGTGATCTATTTCTGAAATTCATCCAGTGGGAATCCTATGCTTCATTCCATTGTTTGTGGAATGTCATGAGTCCGGAGCCCTGCTCAATGGCAGCTAACAACAGATCAGTAAAGTAGAGGTGATCCTTAGAAGGTAGTGTTAAATAATTGAAGTAATAGATTTCACTACTACAGTGAATCACGTTGTAGGGATCTGAATGTCTTTCTCATTGTTCTTTTCCTATATAAAAACCATCTTCTCTGAAAGTCCGTGTTACACAGACTATAACCCTGTAGGAGTCTTACTGTGGTGCTGCTGGACTGTAAAGTTGGTTTGAACCCCAAAGTTGGCAGTTCAAGCTTACCAGTCGCTCATCTGAAATCCTATACAGAGTCTCTGTGTGTTGGAACCGACTCAATGGCACTTAACAACAACAACAGTTGTCCTGTAGTGTAAGCACTGGACTGCAAGGTCAGTTTGAACTGCAATGCCGGCAGTTCAAGCTCACCAGCTTCTCCTAGGAAACCCTATACAGGGTTACCTACTCAACGGCACTAACAACAACAATGACATCTCAGCAGATAATATATAAACATTATGCATGAGTGCGTGCACAGCTAAAGTAGCTCTAAAGCTAGCTATATACTTTATAGTATCACATTTATACATTTCCAGAAATTACCACCAACTTTTTGCCTCGATAAAATAAATACGTTGCTAGAAAAGTATTGATGCATCTCTTAATTTAAATAGCAATCCTAGCTTTGAGTATTTTATTATTTTTAGATTATTGAAGTGAAATCTTTTTCAAGGTATAAAAGGAACTTAAAATTTCAGCTTTGTGCTGAAAGACTGATGTTAAAATTCCATTAAGAAAGAGTATAATTCAACTGTGTCTTCTCATGTGTTACCAGCATTTTGCATTCCAACTAGAAAATATGCCAAGGTGCATTGTGTATTAATCAATCAAAATGCAAAAGGAACAGCAAAATTCACCATAACAACGGAGACTATTCCTTAGGGGCACTTTCATTGAATTGCCTGGGTTTTGACATAGACTAACCCAGCTGTCCAGCTATTGATTTGGGCATAATTATCTGCTGCTTAGTAATTATTTACATATGCATTGAAATTGTGTCACTGCTCTTCAGTGGGATTAGGAGAAATGGTGAAAACATATTACTGTTTGGGGACAACACTATGGTTTTCAAAGATAAGGAGCCCTTCCTAGGCCTTATTGGTGGGCTGAGTTTTTCACCGGATGTAGCCCAACTCATACAAATGAGATAGTTAGCTTCTCAATATCTGTGTCTCTCTTTCTTTTTGTAGTAGTGTCTCATATTCTTTTGCACACATGAGCATGAAACCATGTTTTAGGCTTTAATGCATTAAGATATGTGTCTTTCTTTGTGTGTGTGTTTTCGTGCCCAGTTTTCCCTTATAAGCCATTTTTACTATTTGGCACTGTTTGTGACTTGAACCTCCAGTGCTTACTTACCTTTGGACTTTGTAGAAGAAAGTGGAAAAACACGATTCTGATTTACTATCTCTAGTCCTAGAAGTTAAAACTGGGGTTTCAAGTTTAAGTACTTCATTGGAACAATGTTAAAAGGTGTCCTTTCTCTGACCCCTCACCTTATAACTCTTGTGAATTACTCGTTGGCTGAGGCCGATATTTGATCAATGTCCATGTTATTTATCAGTGATGTTAAGATATGTTATCAGTTAATGTTTAATTTTGTTCAGAGTAACTTCTGATATAAATTTGGTCTAACACTTACTTGTAAGGTGCTGTCGGATAAGCACTGGACTGCTAACGTCAAGGTCAGCAGTTCAAAATCACCAGCCTCTCCTTGTAAATACATAAAGGGTTCCTGTGAGTTGGAACCAACTTGACTGCACTTAGCAACAACAACAAAACTTACTTGCGTGCAAATTGTCATTTAAAGTCAACTTCAACCAGAAATTTGTGGCTAATGTTTATATTATTTGAGGAATAGTAGTTTGACTCATTCAAGAGGTGTTATTCACAGATTTATAATGGAGTCCTTGTGTGGCGCTTTGGGCTAAGGTACTAGACCGCAATGTAGGTTTGAACGAAAATGTTGACAGTTCAAACTCACCAGCCACTCCTCAGCACTTAACAACAACAATAATGCTCAAAATGACATAGAGTTCTTCTAACTTGCTCTTAAATGACCGAAAAGCTTAGCAAGGTGTCACTTTAATGAATTCTAATGTTTTAATGCAGAATCAAACTTTTATAATGTTGTTGTTGTCAAGTGTCCACGAGTCAGCTCTGACTACTAGTGACCCTCTCTAGGGTTTCTGAGGCTTTGTAAGTCTTTGTAGGAGCAGAAAGCCTCATCTTTCTTCCTCAGAGCAGCTGGCAGGTTTGAAGCGAGGACCTAGTGGTCCTCAGTTCAGTGTTTACTGTATGGAGCCATCATCACTCCATAATTGATGTTATACTTCATGCTTCTGAACTAAATAATTAATATTTCTTTAAAGACTCTATTTTGTCCAGAACCATATTTACAAAATTTGTCAGTAGTAGTTAGCATATTGCTGAAAATGAACATGACCAAAATATTCAACAACCAAAATGATTTAAAATAATGAATTTAGAAAAATCAAAGCTGTTTTATGAAGTTCACCAAGCTCTTCTCACAATTGTTTCTAAATAACAGGAAAAGAAATGAAGATTTTCTTCAGACCAGCTGAATCTAAATATGAAACTTCCACCTCTAACTTCCTTTGAACTCTAGTGATCTGCTTGTGTTTAAAGTAAATCTTTCCATTATTTAGTTAACATATATTTTCATTAAGCTTTTAGCATTTATCTTTTGATCTTGTTTGCATTAGTGTTCTCCATCATTAATTGAAAACTAGATTAGATGGTCAAGATTATTTAAATAGTATTTCTAAGATACGAATTATTATTTCATATTAAGTGGCTATTGAACAAAAGCTTTCAATGTGCTTTTGTCTACATTTCTCCATACCAATTGTGGGAATATTTCTACTGCTTCATCAGCAGATGTATGTTCATGTCCCTGTTGAGCCTGGAGTTGGAGGAGACAGGGTGGAATATGGACGGGGATAGAATTGGGGAAAAATTTACGGTAGTGAAACAATTTGCAGTCTGGCGCAATAACCTACAGTTCTTGGAATCAGACAGACCCCAGGGAATAATCTCTTTACTAATT
The DNA here is from genome assembly GCF_000296735.1 of Chrysochloris asiatica. Lineage (NCBI taxonomy): Eukaryota > Metazoa > Chordata > Mammalia > Afrosoricida > Chrysochloridae > Chrysochloris > Chrysochloris asiatica. Next base: position 3,342,086 of record NW_006408700.1, read on the forward strand.
ATTATCCTTAAGATCTTGGACTTTGCACATCCAAATTTCCTCAGCTGAAAAAGCGGAAATGTAATACAACCTTCATACTTCATCTGGACTATATAAAGAATAACATAGCATCAGGATTAAATGACACAATCTTGCTTGCTAAATATGAAGATTTAAAACACATATTGATGAAGATCAAAGAATAAAGCCTTCAATTCGTATTGCACCTCAATATAAAGAAGACAAAAACCCTCATAACTGGGCCAATAAGTAACATCATGATGAATGGAGAAAAGATTGAAGTTGTAAAGGATTTCATTTTACTTGGCTCTACAAACTATGCTCATGGAAGCAGCAGTCAATTAAACAATGTGTTGCATTGGGCAAATCTGCTGCAAAAAGACCTTTGAAATTTGTTAGAAAGCAAAGATGTCACTTTGAAGACTAAGGTGCACCTGATCCTAACCATGGTATTTTCAATCTCCTCATGTGCATGCAAAAGCAGGACAATGAATTAAGAAAGAAGGAAGGAGAATTGACTTCTTGGAATTATGGTGTTGGCAAAGAATATTGAATATACTGTGGACTACCTGAAAAATAGAACTCCTGAAGTGGCGCTGTAGGTTAATACGCTGGACATCAAGGTTGCTTTGAACCGCAAGATCGGCAGTTCAAGCTCACCAGTCATTTCTCAGAAAGTCTATACAGGGTTGCTATAGGTCAGAACAAACTCGATGGCATTTAACAACATCAACAACAGAAAAATGAGCAAATCTGTCTTGAAAGAAAAGTCAGAATGCTCCTTAGAAGTAAGGATAGCAAGATTTCATCTCGTATACTTTGGGCACGTTATCAGGAGGGGCCAGTCCC
>NW_006408700.1:3353164-3358150 GCF_000296735.1 Chrysochloris asiatica
GGTCGGAACTGACTCAAAGGCACTTAACAACGACAACAACAATCCCCCAGGGTGGGATCTAATATAATGCAATCACCTCCATGTGGCGATTTGATGTGATCAGCCCTTTATCTGATGTAATTATCCTAAGTGTTGTAAATCTTCAGTTCTGTCTGTCAGTTTGTCGTACTGTGGTGGTGTGTTTGTTGTTGTGGTTCTGGACCTTATGCCACCCGTATTTTTAATACCAACGGGTCACCCATGGTGGACAGGTTTCAGCTGAACTTCCAGAAGAAGACAGACTAGGAAAAGAGAGAGACAGATTACTTTAGAATATTCAGTCACTGAAAACCTTATGAATAGCAATAGAACACTGTCAGATAGTACCAAAATATTCACTATTGAAACAAGATGGTCAGCACCAGAATACTATAAGATATGATGGCAGAAAATGAGCCCCTCACATTGGAAGGTACTCAAAATTCTACTGGGGAAGTGTTATTGCCTCAAAGTAGAGTTGACCCTGATAAAGTCAATGTTGTAAGCTTTCAGGACCTTCATATGCTAATGGGCACAATTGAAAATGAGGAAAAACAGCTGTTAACACCCATTAATAATCAGAACATAGAATGTTTGAAGTAGGAAGAATGAATTTATGAAGTTTGAATCTTGAAGTACAGCTCTGTCTGTGGTAGGATAATATCCATATGCCTACATGGAAGACCAGTTAATACTACTGTCATTCAAATTTACGCACCAAACACAAAGCCAGTGATGATGAAATTGAAGAATTCTACCAACTTCTTCAGTCTGAAATTGATAAAAAAAAAAAATAAAAATGCACATGATTCATTGATAATTATTGGCAATTGCAATGCAAAGCTTGGAAACAAAGAAGAAAGATCATTAGTTTGAAATACTACCATGGTGACAGAAACGATGCTGGAGATTGCATGACAGAATTTAGCAAGACCAATGACTTCTTCATTGTTGTTTTTTAAAAACAGCATAAAAGGCGATGATTATACACATAGACCTCACCAGATGGAATACACAAAAGAATATGCAAAGATCCTGAGTTTGAAAACCAAAAGGGAAGAACACACCTTGGATTTCTCAAACTGAAAGAAGGAACTGAAGAAAAAAAGTCAAGCCTCGATTTTCAATATTGAAAGATTCTAGTGACAGCATCAATGGGCTCAAGCGTGGCAACAATTGTGAGGTTGGCCCAGGATCGGGCAGTGTTTCCTTCTGTTGTGCATAGAGTCACTATGAGTCAGTACTGACTTGATGGCACCTAAAACAACAATGGGAAAATTATTGAATGATGCAGAAAGTATCAAAAGTAAATGGAAGGAATACAAGGAATCACTTTATAAAAACAAAATGGTCGATGTTGAACCATTTCACGAGATATAATCAAGAGCCAATGATACGGAAGAAAGAAATCCAAGTTGCACTAAAGGCATTGGCAAAGAGCAAAGCTCTGGGACTTGATGGAATACAAATTGAAATCTTTCAACAAACTTATGTAGCACTGGAGGCACTCATTTATCTATAACAAGAAATTTGGAAGACAGCTACCTGGCCGACTGATTAGAAGACATCATATTTTTGCCTATTCCAAAGAAAGGTGACCCAATGGAATGCAGAAACCATTGGACAATATCATTAATGTCACATGCAAGTAAATTTTTGCTAAAGATAATTTTTAAAAAGGTACATTTTTTATCGACAGGGAACTTCCAGACGATGAAGCTGGATTCAGAAGAGGACGTGGAATAAGGAATATCATTGCTGACTTCAGATGGATCTTGGCTGAAAGCAGAGATACCAGAAAGATGTTTACCTGTGCGTTATTGACTATGCAGGATTTTAATTGTATGGATCAAGACAACGTTGTGGACAATGAGTATTCCAGAACACTTAATTGTGCTCCTGAGGAACCTGTACATAGACCAAAGGGCAGTTGTTCAAACAGAACAAAGGAACACTGAATAGTTTAAAATTAGGAATGGAGTGTGCCAGGGTTGTATTTTTTCACTATACTTATTCAGCCTGTATGCTGAGCAGATAATTTGAGAAGCTGGATTATGTGAAGAATATGGGATAACAACCTACAATATACAAATTATACAACCTTGCTTGCTGAAAGTAAAGAGGACTTAAAATACTTACTGATTAACATCAAAGTCCATAGCCTTCAGTGTGGGTTGCACCTCAATGTAAAGAAAACAAAAATCCTCATAACTAGACCAATAAACAACATCTATAAAAATGGAGAAAAAAATTGAAGTTGTCAAAGACTTCATTTTGCTTGGATCAACCATCAACACTCATGGAACCAGCAGTCAAGAAATCAAATGACGTATTACACTAGGCTTGCAGCACAAGGCCTTTTCAAAGTGTTCAAGAGCAAAGATAACTACAGTGTGCCTGTCTCAAACCATGGTATGTTCAATAATCTCATATGCATGCGAAAGCTGGACAGTGAATAAGGAACACCATAGAAGAATTGATTTTTTGAGTTATGTTGTTGTTGGAAATTATTGAAAGTACCATGAACTGCCAAAAGAACAAATTTGTATTGAAAGAATACAGCCAGAATTCTTCTTAGAAGTTGGATGGCCAGATTTCATCTCTCATTCTTTGGACATGTTATCAGGAGGATCAATCCCTGGAGAATGGAGTCACGCTTGGTAAATTGGAAGGTTAGCAAAAAAGAAGAAGACCACCAATGAGATGCAATGATGGACTCAAGTGTGGCAATTATTGTAAAGTTGGCACAGGACCAGGTAGTGGTTCATTTTTTTTTTTTTTTGCATAAGGTTGCTCTAAGTCAGTCCAGACTTGGTGGCACCTAACAATAGCAACAATGATGTTAATGAAGTCAGATGCAATTTACAGGATTCAGTTGTATCCTGAGATGATCTCTTTTGAGACATAAAAGCAGAGAGAAGTGAGTTGAATTTAGATGGATTTTCTACCACCAAGACAGAAGAACTGGGAGTAGAGTGTGTCCTTTAGACCTGTGAAGCTTCTAAATCCAGGGGATAATTAATGCCAAAACGTATGGAGATTTCCAAGGAATACTGAGCCTAAAGCTGTAGAAAGGCGACAAGGATTTTCCCCTTGAGTTTATAATGAGAAAGCTTTCCCCTAGACCTGGCGCTCTGAATTTGGACTTCTAGCCCTCCTAAACTGTGAGAGAATACATTTCTACTTGTTAAATACAGCCATCCACTTGTGGTATTTCTGTTATAGCAGCAATAGATAATTAAGACAACCATTATTAATTAATATGATTTTTATTTTATTTGTTTATATACTCAGAAAACCAAAACATATACATGAGATTGTAGACCCTGGTTATCTTCTGGATGTGAGATGACTGTGAAGGGAAAAAGCTTTATATTCTAATTCCTATACTGGTGTATTTTTTACTTCTTTTTAATGATAAACTTGTATTTCTTTAATACTTGGCAGAAAAATACTAAAGATACTCCCATTTTGAAAAGAGACAGGAAAGGTGGGGTAAAAGAGGAGGAAGAAGAAAAAGAAAATCAAACACTGTCAAGGAAAGAGGAAAAACTCTTCTTTTCCTATTAAACTTTACTTGAATCTTTTCTTTACTTTTACTTTACACTGCCTATTGGAGTCCTGGTGTGGCGCTGTGGGTTAATGTTCTGGACTGCAAAGTTGGTGTGAACCGCAAGTTGGTGGTTCAAATTCACCAGCTGCTCCTCGAAAACCCTACACAGGGTTGCTATGGGCCGGAACCGACTCAATGGCACTTTACAACAACAACCACCTGTTAGACTGACATATCTTGCTCCAACTGAGCCAAAGGACCTGTTATAAGCTCATAATCAGTTACATCCCAAGCCCTTCAGTCTGTGGTATCTTACACTATAAACCACATCACATCAATCCTTTTCCTACTATGTCAAATGATTTCCATTGTACTTGGATTAAAATTAAAATTTCTCATCATGACCTCAAAAGTCTTATATGACTCAGCCCAGCTAACAGCTTGTCTCTCTCAGTCCTCTATCCCTATACATGGCACAACAGAGATGCCCAACCAAAAATGGTGAATTCTATAATGAATTGGTAAGTTACTTAAGATGCAATATATGTGTAGTGAAATTTCTTTCTAAAACCTGCAACTGGTCTTTTCTGCTTGTGCACCATCTGGTGATACCCCAAGGAATATATTTATCTTTCAGGTTTTGTGAGTTTCTAGTTAGGCAATTCTGATGCCTTACAGTTCCCTGACATCCAAACCAGATTTCCTCTGACAGTGAAGATCCGCAGGTCAGTTCACTGACTATGGTGCCGTCATGAGTGGACTCTGTTCAGGATTCAATAATCTGCTTTTCTAACCAACTGAATGGTTTCTCAGTTTTGTTTATTATTTAAGAATCACTCAACAGGCTAAGAGATCCAGCAGGTTCATTCTTACCTCCTACCTATTCTAGTTTGCTACTCCATAAATGCATTTTTCCACAGTCAAAGAAAAAAATGCCACCAATCAGACATTGACATTATTTCCTTTCTAATAACTATTAGCTACGAATGGCAACTATCAATTTCTGAATAGTATCCGGAATCAAATAAAAAGTAATCCTGCTTCAGGATTTCCATTTTGGGGGACTTAGCAAGAGAATTTTTCCCTTTTTAAAAGTATTGGCTTTCACCCTAAAACAAAATTACTCTTAGGAAGTAGATTGTTTACTAGATGAGATGAATTAATTTTTATAGTGATGGAAATCAACTGTTACAGGGCACCAGGGTGTTGTTTAATACATTGGCAAAGATTATTTTCTGAAGAGTGGCTTATTTATTGTCTACTAAGCTGAGCATTGAAGGGAATTCGCCATGACGGGCACAGACCTTCTGTGCAGCCCTAAATCAGCGATGTCTCGGAAGGCTCCTTTACAATAGCGCAATTCTGTCACACACACACACACACACACACACACACACACACACACACACACACAC
>NW_006408700.1:3358370-3363725 GCF_000296735.1 Chrysochloris asiatica
GATTAAGCAATGCCTACACGTTCTGGTGTGGCGCTGTGGGTTAATGAGCCAGACTGCAAAGCCATTTGAACTGCAAGGTCGGTGGTTCAAGCTCACCAGTCACTCCTCGGAAATCCTATACAGGGTCGCTATGGGTCGGAACCAACTCGATGGCACTTAACAACAACAACAAACAATTTACTAAAGGTGAAAAAGAACAGAGGTCAGTTAAGTTCAGCAAAGTTGACCCAGAGATCTCTAGAAACTTTAAGAAATTGATAGTTGTAATAGGTAGAGTTTCTTGTTAACTTGACTAGGCTAGTATTCTGAAAGTTTAGCAGTTAAGATGTGCTTATTCCTATGTGATGAAACCTAATACAGGCATAGTTAACTCTGTGATGAGTTGCTTTGAGCAGCCAATCAATTGAAAGTTGCTTCCTTGGGGGTGTGGCCTATGGACAGGGGAGACCAGCTCTCTCTCTTCCCCTGGGGCCTGGGAACCTACAATTGTATGCCTTTTCCTTGATAACAAACATTTCTTTGCATGTTGTTGCTAAGTGCAGTGGAATTGGTTCCGACTCATAGTGACCCTGTATAAGGTTTCTGAGGATCAGCTGGTGGGTTTGAACAGCTGACCTTGTGATTTGCAGTCAGTGCTGATCCTATAGTGCCATGTTGTTGTTGGTAAGTGCTGTCCAGTCGGTTCTGCATCATAGCGACCCTGAATTGGATTTCCAAGGAGTGGCTGGTAAGTTTGAACTGCTGGCCTTTTGGTTCAAACCAACCTTGTGGGCCAGTGCTTTATCCCACAGTGTCACACCAGGACTCTACAGTGCCACACTAGGGGTTTCTTTATATATATGTTTTACTTCCCTAGAAAACCTAGCCTAAGTCTACCAGGTTCAGTAGTAATGTTGTTAGAAGATGTGACTTCATGGCAAGGCTTTTGGAAATGGCCCTATCTCTTGTTTTAATTACTAAAATGGTCAACTGTTTGTTTACCTAGAATGTAGGGAATGCTTGAGAAGTCTGTTCATGTGCAATGGTAAGCAGAGAGTGAGTGCTGTGTGGTTCTGATTCTGCCCTCTGTGCCTTTCTTTGTCTTTTGAACTTCCCAAGGCCAAAATAACACAGAAGACAATTTGCCCTTACAAAAGTTCAGTGACGTGAGCAGAAATAATTGTTGTAAAAGGGGAGCAGTTTCGTTTATAGAGCCAGCAGAGTTCATCTTAACATTATAAAGTCTCTTGTGGAAACCACATAGCTCGGGCTCACCGACTTGGGTATGCCCACCAGGTATTTGGGTACATCATGTATTGCCAAGAGTTGGCACCATGAACCAGATGTATTGAGGAACTGGCTCTATCATTTCAAAAGGATGCTGCAAGAGAGCCAGTGCAAAGCTGCATTGGAACAAAGAGGGAGAAGACAGTTATCAGACTATCATGAACCCATGTTTTTGCTATTTGCGCTGTGTTTTAAAGACTGTGGACTTTAAAAAGAAATCAAAAACATTTTATTGTGAATTGGGTGAAGGTTTACAAAGCCCATCAGTTTTCCATCCCACAATTCATACATACTTTGTTTCATATCTTCGACTGAAATCCCCACAAGGCACCACCCATCGCTTACCACACTTTCTGCACATGTTTCTCATTTCTCCTCCTTGCCTGCACTGCTTCCTGCTTGCCTTCTGAAGTTTGCCTTTGTGACCTTAAATGTTTGATTATTCTGATGAGGACATACCTCCCTAGTGGTACTGTTCCCCCTATACACGTATCTACTGTTTGGCTGCAAATTGAGCCAGAGAGGTGAGTTCATTTCCGTTCTCAATGATGACTAAGGACCGTTGTCTTGGGGCTTGGCCTGTGTGTGGCCTTTGTGTACTCAGCCTAGAACATTAAGAATGTGATATCTGATTCATTCTGTTAAGGGTCATACACTCAAGAGAATGAGTGCCTCTTTCTTATGGAGTAGTTAAAGGTAACCCATTTCCTGGTACTGTGACTTTTTGAAAAGTTAATCATGACTACAAGCTCTGGTAGCGTCGTGGTTACGAATCGGGCTGTAAACCACAAGGTCAGCAGTTCGAAACTACCAGCTGTTCCACAGGAGAAAGATGAGGCATTCTGCTCCCGTATAGATTTACAGCCTCAGAAACCCTGTACAGGGTTGCTATGAGTCGGAACCGACTCCATGGCACATAACAACAACAACAACCACCGAATTGGGGTCCTGGTGTGATGCTGTAGGATAAGCACTGGACTGCTAGCTTCGAGGTTGGTAGTTCAAACCCACCAGGTGCTCCTCGGAAACCTTATATAAATAAGGTCACTATGCCTTGGACCTGATTGCACAGCACTTAGAAACAACAGCCACTAAATTGCCTCCTATTGGCAATTACCACGTGTTGTCACACCTCAGCAAATAATCAGAGTTTCTCAAACTATCCATCATCAACCTTTGGAGCATGAGTGTGAGCAGGGAGCCTGAAGAAGCTGAGAAAGCATCTTGAGTGAGTCCTGGGGAAAGACATTAAAAATGTTGACATTTTACATTTTAAAACATGTAACTGCTTTGCATTTTAATTTATAATATGGTGGTGGTTGTGGTTATGTGCTGTGGAGTTGGTTCTGATTCATAGCAACCCTGTACAGGGTTTCTGAGGCTATAAATCTTTATGGGAACATAAAGCCCCATTTTTCTCCTGCGAAACAGCTGGTAGTTTTGAACTGCTGACCATGAGATTAGCAACCCGATTCATAACCAGTATGCACATTTAATGGAATCCTGATGTGGCGCTGTGGGCTAATGCACTGGACCGCAAGGTTGGTTTGAACCTCAAGGTTGCTGTTTTCAAATTCACCAGCCACTTCTCGGAAACCCTATACAGGGTCACTATGAGTTGGAACCAACTCGACGGCACTTAACAACAACAATGGTTAAAACCCAATGTTTTCCAATAAAAGGTACTTGAGGGAAATGAATGATCCAACAAGATGTCCTATGCCTAACTCTAGTGTTTGAATCTTCAGTATAGTTTTGCATAACCCCTGGGATCTGCCTATCCTGTTCGAAAAGCCTGGGTGGGCTTTGCAATCGTGTCCAGTCTTTCACAGGTTTAGGTCAAGGAATATATGTTTGTAATGAATGCATAAGTCAGTTGCTAGTGGGTACAGTGTGGAGAAAGATGAGGCTTTCTGATCCCATGAACAGGGCTGCTATGAGTTGGAACCAACACCATGACACACCATGACCAGTAGGTACAATATCTAGAACCAGTGGTACCCATGGAGAGAAACCTTCCACAGAAGCCCCTGGTGGGACCCACAGATTCTGGCTTCACCTGTGTAGAGGTTACACCAAGGGAGCCAACTTGCTCATTAAGAAAATGGGGAGGGGAAGAGAATTACACAATGTCTCTGCAGCCCCGAGAACTTCTCACTGGTAGCTTAGAAACAATCTACTGGTAGTGTAGTGATTACAAATCGGGCTGCTAACCTCAAGGACAGCAGTTCAAAACTATCAGCAATTCCACAGGAGAAAGATGAGACTTTCTGCTCCTGTAAAGATTTACGGCCTCAAAAATCCTATACCGGGTCACTATAAGTCAGAACTGACTCATAGCATATAAGCAACCAACCACCAACTGTGCGTGTGTGGTCCTATAGGAAAAGCACTAGACTGATAACCGCTCCTCAGAAACCCTATACAGGGTCCCTATGAGGTACAACCGACTCAACAGCACTTAACAATAACATCCAACAACTATCTATGAATGTTTTGCATTTCATAATGAAAGTCAATTTTAGCCAATTGTATACACAGCTTTGTGTAATTACACCATTCACTCAATATATTTTATATCCAAATGCTTTGTTTTGGGTAATTTCCAAAAGGTTATCATTTTTATATACCACCAGAACACACATGTGAGTGTTTAAGATGTTGTTCAAACACAGGAACTAATTACCATTAATGTGAAGCGTTAGAAATCACACAGTTCTCTTAATTCAACTTTTCAACAAGAAAAGAAAAAAAAAATAGATGTTATTTCCTGTGCATAGTGGAATGTATAAAATTTATTCAAATATATGCAGGCACGCTCATTGTTTTGTTTATATTCTGTCTTTGAGAGGCTCAGTAGATTCAATGATAACTTGGCGCTTTCATTTCAGAGTATCTTTTTATTGAAATATCAGCAATCAACAATAGTAAGAAAATACAACTTTGTCAATCCCAGTTTATGAACACACTGAAGGGTGCGTAAGAATCCTTCCAGGGGAAATTGTAGGAGATCTATCACTTCACCCCCAGCACATTGTCAATTTGGTTCTTAGTTTTCAAAGACCTATTAGTATTGTATACTGATGTACTTTTAGAGACACCAGGAGAAAAGCTACAAACAATGATAGAACTCTTTGTCCCCTCAAGGCTTTCTTGGCCTAACCATTTAGTTGCCAATATTTTACATCCTTTTAATCCATCCATGCCTTTTTACAAGCAATTCCCTCTACTTAAAACTGCTTTTCTCCAGTTGTCCTCATGGGAAACTATCATTTTATGTTCCTTATTTATTTTCTCTAGCCATTCCCCCAGATAGAATTAGTCACTATTCTCATATATGTACATGTTTCTGATACACTTTACAGTATTTTAAATATAGCTCTGTATTACAATGCATCTTAGTTATTGAATAACGGCTCTCTCCCATAAGCAGGGACTTAAGTCTTGCTTAGTTATCCATTTTTTAATGTGGTTTGTTATTTTTGATTGAACGTCAGACATCATATCTGAATAAAACAGAAGATACTGAAATTAATAGTATTTACATTTAGAAGTAAACATACCTCTCACTCTGTCTAAACATTTGCAGGGCAGTGAACTGTTTGATATCATTTCTAGTCATCTTTGTAAAGTCCCACCATATAACATCTCCTAGTGGCTCTAATTAAGAGAAGGTGGGGAATGATGCTGATGGGTTCAGGTAAAAGGGTTAATTGTGAAAGCTTGAAACTCTAGCGTGGGTACAAAATGCGCCATCTCAGAAGCTACAGAGGGCGTCTCACTACTATTAAGAAGAAAAATCGAGGAGTGGAATGTGTCATTTGGATCCCGAGATCCCTGCTTCTTGAACCTCCTCAAACGAGGAGACAGAGTCGCGATAACCAGAGGCGGAGTAGCAGCAGCAGCAGAACCAAGATCCAGAGCACAAGACGGAGCCGTGGCCTTTCCTGCCCATGAAGCACGTAAAGCTGGGTCACTCTGGACCAGAGGCTGGTTACACAGTAGGGTGTCTGTTGTTGTTGTTGTGAGGTGCCATTGAGTCAGTACTGACTCATAGTGACCTTATGCACAGCAGAACGAAACACTGCC
>NW_006408700.1:3364289-3369469 GCF_000296735.1 Chrysochloris asiatica
AGTTAGTTGAGCCAATCTGGTCTATAGCCAACTGGACTGGGGCTTTGATGTTGTTACAGTAACCCTTCACTCTCCTAAGTCCTGGTGTGGCACTGTAGGATATGCACCGGACAGCTTTTGACTTTAGCTTTATATAATAGAAGGATCTGCGGAAGTGGGTGGGTTTTTGTTGTTCCTCAGCCACAGTTGTTCACTGTTTCCTCACCTGCACCATTACTCTTGATCTTCTCCCCATCTTCAAACTTGTTCATGAGCACTCAGTGGAGCTTCATGGAGAAACACTTGTAAGTAGGTGTGTAGTTTCCCCTTGTGTCTAGGGCTTCTGGTTATTCTAAACTGTCATTCCAGCTCAACTCAGGCTTTAAGAGCTCAAAATTTTCATTTATTGCTTCTTCCTAGCTCTCCCCATTCTCTGTCGAAGGCACAACTCTTCCTGGGAAGAGTGTGTCACTCTTTGGAGTTCAGTTTACTAGGTTGCTTTGTGACCAGCTCTCTGATGACCTTCTCTCATGATCTGTATAGTCTTCATTCTCTGCATCAGAAATGGAAGCTGGTCTTCCCTGACCAAGCACCGTAGTACCCAGGAGGAGGCTGGGACATAGGAGACATTCTTTAAAATGGACTGAGCCACACTTGCTCCCATTCAACACATCCACTTATTCATGCTGCAGGAGGTCTGCTTCAAAATTTCTATTTCCCATGTTCCCTCCCTTCCTCCAATGAGATTGAAATGATACAAAAAAGTACTTTCATTCTCCTGACTTAACTTCTTTTTTTTGAGGGCTTATGCTGTTCAACCTTACCAGCCACTCCTCACAAACCTCATACAGGGTCACTATGAGTTGGGACTGACTCACCAGTACTTAACAACAACAACAACAAATATGTCAAATAGCAACAGATTTCAACCTTTACCCAATTCATCCTTCAGTCCTCTCAGAGAAAGGAGTATGTCACAAATAAACTCTCATGTCATTTTTAAGACAGATTGGAGCCAGTCCTTTACATTTGTCACCTGAGAACAAATATTCAAGTAAATAAGTATGATGGCTTGAAGCCAAAGCACTGTCTAAACTCTTTTGTTAGTAGTAAAAAGAAAGGATATAATATTTTAATGTGCAGCATTGACAAAGCCACCTATCCCAGCCTCCTGTGGGGGTCCTTTTGAAATCTCCAGCCACAGGCTACTGCCCACAGTCAGGGCTTTGCAGATCCTCTGCTGGTCTTTCTCAGCTCTTCATAGTGACAGGGAGTGGAAGAGCCTATTTGCAGTGCTGAGAAAAATCAATTTTCATCTTCAAAGGATGAAACTACCAAGCCAGATATTGACTTCGAAATAAAGTGCTTCTTAAAGACTTCCCATATCCTATAAATGACAGCCCGAAACCTAAGAGTTTGGTGATTTAAAGTTTATTACTAATTTCAGACAAACATGCATATTGCTCTACCTCACAAAAAGGGCTTGTTGTACAATTTCCTTCCAGAACATTTTGCTACATCTGTCAGATACCTGGTGTGGTGCTATAGGATAATGCACTGGACCATAAGGTCGGTTTGAACTTCAGGTTGGTGGTTCAAACTCACAAGCTGCTCCTCGGAAACGCTATACAGGGTCGCTATGAGTTGGAACCTACTGCATGGCACTTTACAACAACAACATCCGACACCTAGCATCACCCCTCCCCCAAACAAAACAAAACAAAAAACAATCAGGAGCTTCATTTTAGGTCTAATTTTGTCTCTTTCCACTTATTTTCCGTTTGAAGGTTTTATTCTTTCTTGTCCATAGATACATTGTTTAAAGACTTTCATGATAAATTTGATGCAATTGTGTTTTATATACTTTTAATGGTGCTTTTGCCTTGTTAGTACAGCATCCATAGTTGTTGTCTAAACTTTAATATCTTCAGATATGAGTTGCTGTCATGTTACCTCTGACTCTTGGTGACCTCCTGTGTGTCAGAGCAGACCTGTGTTCCGTCGTGTTTTCAGGGGCTGAGAATTCAGACCTTTCTTCCAAGGTACCCCTGAATTGACACAACCTTTAGATTGGCAGCCATGAGTGTTAACTGTTTACACTAACTAGGGACTCCTTAACCAGTTGCCAGTGCCCAGCTGGGTAAGATCTTTAGCTCTCTTCTGCCCTTGAAGACCCACGGAAGGCTAACTGTTCTGAATTTGGCTCTCCCAACACAGTGAACAACATAGAAACCTGCAGGGGCAGTAACTGTGTTCTCAGACAGTGTGGGAGTAAGGAAGCCATCACAGCATGCCCTGTATTTATATTTAGAAGGAGGATTTTGGAGAACACTGAAGTCTGTTGTCTAGGGAGCCTGCTTCCTGGGAGTCTAAGAATGAGCAGTGTTTATCCTGGCTTGAAGCATACACCTGGATGCTCTCACAAGGAAAGAGAGAAGGGAAGCAGGGGATACATTGAGGTTATTGTTGATTTTTCAGAGACTCAGCATTACCTGGAAGGATCATTTAAACTACTGGATTAGACTAGCTTCAATATAGAGAGTAATATGTGTGGACAGTTTGAACCACAAGGTTGGCGGTTCAAGCTCACCAGCTGCTCCTCGGAAACCCTATCCAGAGTCACAATGGGTTGGAACTGACTCAACAATATACAGACTTGCTGTTCAAAGCAACTTTGTGGTCCAGTGCATCAACCCACAATGCCACACCAGGACTCTCTATGTATTTCCACTCACATTATCCAATGGATGGGAATTTAGATGAGAAAACAGATTAGTTGGTTATACGCTATAGACTAAATAATTAATTACCTCTGTCCCTCCCTGAAGGAGCTCTGATAGCATAGTGGTTATGAATCAGGCTGCAAACCATAAGATTAGCAGTTGGAAACTCCCAGCTGTTCCACGGGAGAAAGATGAGGCGTTCTGCTCCCATAAAGATTTACAGCCTCAGAAACCCTGTGCAGGGTCGCTATGGGTCGGAACCGACTCCACGGCACACAGCAGCAGCAGCAGTGCCTCCCAGATGTTAATGCTGTAGTACGAGTTAAATGTGCAACAGTAGCGTTTGAGAAACTGCAATTTTCCAGAAACTATACCAGAAATAAAAGTTGGTTCCTGCTTTGAAAAAGCTTTGCACAAAAGGAAACAAATAAACATGAAATAATTATCTTTTGGCTCCTCAATATCACCTATTTCTATGCCCACCCCCCACCCATTTTGTCCTATCTTGGTGAATATCACCTAAATAGAGAATGGAGTGGATATTTTTGAATAATCACAGTAATAAGAACCACAATTTACCTGAATGCTTTCTTTGTGCCAGATATTGTGCATCCAATTTGCATATATCATTTTATCCCTTATAATAATCCTGTAAGCAAAACAAAACAATTTGAAGACTCCTTTAAGGTTTCATAGTTGTTTCAGCCCATGCCTAGGCGACCCCGTAACTTTTCTTGGCAGATGAGAATTATACCAGGCTGATGTACTCCCAGGCCCAGGCCTCTAATTTTGCAGTGCTGTCCCCAGACTCCTGGTGGCGCTGTGGGTTAGACTGCTACCCATAAAGTCGAGGGTGGAGACCCACTACCCACTCTTCAGGAGAAAGCTGAAGCTGTCTTCTCCAGTAAAGATTTGCCGTCTCAGGAACCCTAAGGAGCAATTCTATTCTGTCCTGTAGAGTCGCTCTTAGTTGGGGCTGACCGGATGGCAGTGAGTGGTTGGCTGCTTCCAGCCTTCACCTGTAAACAGAGGTGATCACAGTGCACACAGCACAGCGCTGTGGGATTGTAAAACCTAAGTGGAAAGCAGTAAGGATAGCGCCTGGCTCATCAGACTCCTACATAACAACTCCACCATTACTGTGGTTTCATCTCCAGGCATATGCTCCAAACTTCCTGACTTCTCAGCTCAGTTGGCGATTGGGAATAACCCCATCATTGGTCTTCCTAACTACAGCCTCACTTCTCTCCAGACTTTGCCTGACATTCACACCAAAGTAGCATTTCTAACATTTAGAAGAGATTCTGTCACTCCTCTGCTCCAAAACCTTGTGTTTTCAGGCTGAAGTCCAAAGTTTTTCATGTGTCCCTCATACCCTGTCTCCTGAATAACGAGGAAACTGTGTTTCTCTTTACTTTTCCTCATACATGTTTGGTACCACCCCAGGGAACCATTTCCTCTTCTCAAACAGATCCATCCATTGCCCAGAGTGTACCCTCTGTCAGGAATGCCCTTCCTTGCCGAATTTGATTGGTTCATTCCTAGATTCATACTTTGTACACTCCACATTTCAATTCTTGATGAATGTTTGCAGCTGTTACTTCTCATTTTGAGTCACAAATGAAGGTCCCCAAAACTAACTCCATCTACATCATTAAGGTCAAGTCTAGTTTGAGAAAGCAGCTCTTCCCTAGTTCCCTAGTTGTATTTTGATTGTCTTCCACCTGACGGGCTCATCTTCCAGCACTATTCATAAAGTTTTCACTGACTAGTTTTTTTAGGAGTTGATAGCTCAGTCTCAGTCTGGAAGCTGTACTGCATCCTGCCCATCCTGGTTGGTCCTGCTAGTATTTGAATTACTGGTATCATGATTCCAGCAGCATAGCTCCCTGCAAGTCACTACAGCACAACAAACTGACAGATGAGTGGTGGAGAGAAAGTCTTAGGAGGTAAATATTTGTAAAAATGTTACTGTTCTTAGTCCATCCTATATGCCTTAAGTTGGACACTGACTATAGCTGTGATAGAATAAACCTACTTCAATTTACTTTTTTTAAAAAAATGTTTTATTGTGAATGATGTGATCGTTTACATGGGAGAACATTAGTTTTACATTCATCCTATCCTATATCGTTTCATTGCCATGGTTACAATCCCCTCCATGCATTAATGCATCATCAACCAACCAAAGGTCATCCCTGCAAGCCTGCCCCCTGGTCTTCAGCACACAGCTCCTCTCACTCTTTGGGTCTAGAGTAGCCAGCTGCTCCATCTCTCCACGTCATCGTCTCGGCCGCCATCTCTGGCGTCACTCTTTCTCTGGGTAGGGTCCCGCTCTCCGCTCTTCTCTCTTGATGGTCCCAGGGACCTCCGCTCTTGGACTGCAAAGGCAACCACTCCCCTCCTTTTGCTACAAAAAGTCTACCTTTACATTTCCAACCCTCACAGTCAGTCCTGATAGCAATTATTCACTATTGC
>NW_006408700.1:3371094-3389954 GCF_000296735.1 Chrysochloris asiatica
TTCAATTTACTTTTAATAGCTTAGCAATACAGTGCTGCAAAACAGACACTGGGAGTGATAATCTTTAAAAAGCTACTTCTTTTATTCTCTATTGGTGTGGTACCGTAGAAAAAGCACTGGACCGCAAGTTGGTTTGAACCCCAAGGTAAGTGGTTCAAACTCATCGGCTGCTCCTTGGAAACTGTATACAGGGTCTCTATGAGTCAGAGCCAACTCAATGGCATGTAACAACAACAACAACATATCCTCTGGTTTACTAAAAGCTCTCTCCATTAGTTAGTTGCCCAGTAAATAATTCACTTGTAAAATTATAACTCAACAATGTGTTCTCTCTGTTCCTCCTCTAGCTACTACAAGAGAAAGGAATCTCGAATGCAGCACTTTGTCATTCATTTGTGCATTCACTCACTCATGAATTTGGGCTGCAATAACTTAGCAACCAAGAGAATTGAGCCTGACTTGTCATTCATTCACCCTCTGTGATTATGGAGCAAAGAGAAAAAACAATGTCAGTATCATGCAATGAGCTGAGACCTCTATGTGTTCACATTTTCCAGTAGACATGTATTTGGCTGAAAGGGAACTAGATCAACCACTGTTGTTGTTGTTGTTAGGTGCCATCGAGATCAACCATAGTGTTTTTAAAAAAATTTTAGACAGTCTAAGGTTTGGAACTGGAAAACAAAACGTTTGATGATGTAAAAAATGCTTTGTGGACTAATGAGATTTTTCAATGAAAATGCAAAATCATAAAATATTACTGGAGAACTGAAGAAAAGCAATTATTGGAATGTAGTGTACTTTAAAAGAGGATTGGATTTCAGAAAAAGGACCGTCAGCCAGCATCCTTCATTTTGCTTTGTAATTGCAATTTCCAGACCATCTGAACAATTGTGTGACCCTTGAGAGAAGAATTAGTGATTGCAATCATAGTTTCCTAATCAGGCGTCTTGTAAGGAGCAATACTTGAAACTATTTTTCATATACAGGGCAAGCCAACCAGCTTAGAAATTTCCCTCATATGTTTCTGCTATGATTTAGTGTTTCAGGTTTGCTAATAACTCTGTAATCTAATTAAATCTAAATATCAGAGTTGAAATAGGGGAGCCCACTAATGCCATCTTCAGAGAGTGGAAACTGTTGATTTAATTGCTATCGCTTTGTATGAAACTTGGATTCTTGCAGTACGTTCATAGTAACCACTAAAATTGTGTCAGAATGAGAGCTTGGGCTGCTTGCGCTGTTAAAAATGATGAGACAGGCAGACTTCTTTATAATTCACTATGAAAAACAAATACGATGATATTCAACTGAGTTTCTGATTGACTTTTGATGGAATAAGTCTTGTTTGCCCTGGTGTAATAATCTTTTATTGCAAGGTTGTTTGTTTTTGGAATCTTGTTTAGAGGCTATCTGGCGTTGACATAAACATCACATCTTTCCCTTCTCTGCTTATATCCGCTGTTTGCCCACAGAATCAGGGAAGTCATTTATATGGACTATCATCTGCTATTTGAAGCAGTGCTTTAAATCCAGGCCTTTGAATCAGTTCTAACTGGTTCAGTTAACTGGTTCAGTCACGATTAATTCATTGACACTAGAACAGACCCATATTTGCAAAATGTGGGTGTACTAGAATAGGAAAAGCTATGGGTCAAAACCTTGGCATGGGAGACTAGGAAGAGGCAAGGTAAGCCATTTCAGGAGACTTGTAGAGGAGACTGAATTACTGTCAAGACCAAGGAGAGCGACACACATTCAAATCAGCACCATCCCTGTGCACTTTGAACTGTGCACTGTGGTCTTCAACTCTACTGATTCAGAGGTGGGACTGCTATATGACACACATGCTGCCCTTGTTTTCTTGGAAGATTTTACTTCTGGCAGGGAGTTGATCCCTAATTTTTGCCACTCTGGCTACATTTTGGTACACCCACATTTGACAAATTGGGATCTGTTCCAGTTTTGTTTCGTTGGCCATGATTGAATCAGGAAAAACTAGTTCAAAACCCTGTTTAAATCAGATAAAGATAAATAATTTAAGACACAGATGAATTATTCCCTCTAAATGAAACACAGAGCTGGTTGTAATTTGTAATCCAAAAGGTTATTTTTCTAGAAACATGTGAGACCTATTAGTTCCTTCATCCAAACAGAACTTGAAGCATTCCTGGAAGCTTCTGGATTTTTCTTTGGCTGTCAGCTGATTCCATTATGTTCAGAGTTAGGTCTATCAAGCTGCCAACATTTTGACATGCCTGGATTTTATTTGGAGTCCTGGTGTGGTGCTGTGGGTTAATGCAATGGACTGGAATGTCAGTTTGAACTGCAAGGTCAGCAGTTCAAGCTCACCAGCCACTCTTTGGAAACCCTATACACGGTTTCTATGGGTCAGAACTGACTCAACAGCACTTAACAATAACAACAGGTTTTATTTATTTATAAGAGTTGAAGTGAAGACACTTGGAATTGAAAATATTTTTTGTTTGAGTACGTGAGTGAATTTACCATTCTGGATTAGCATTAAGCCTGTCATTGCAACTGCATTAATAACTCAAGAGTCTGGAGTTTGAAAGACTACCAGTGATTAAATAAGGAGTTCGGTAGCATAGTGGTTATGAATCGGGCTGCTAATCTCACGGTCAGCAGTTTGAAACTAACTAGCAGCTGTTCTGCGGGAGAAAGATGAGGCTTTCTGCTCCCGTAAAGATTTACAGCCTCGGAAACCCTGTGCAGGGTGGCTGTGAGTCGGAACTGACTCCACAGCACATAACAACAACAATAACAATGATTAAATAGCCAAGTTCAGTTTTTAAAAATGTGTATGTGTTTTGTAACAAGATTTTGCTTGTTTGTTGTGTATCTGTGTGACTTGCGTTTTAGCATAATCAGGCGGTGGTTTGTAATCTTGTCTCCTCGTACTCTAGGTTTTGTGTGAATCTTCAGCAGAAAGTACTTTTTTTGTTGTAGTTTCACAATTTGGAAAGGCAGTGTTGAAAAAATGGCCTGAGACCCTCCATTCTAATCTCACTTGGGGTCTTCTTCACATGAGTGGTCAGAACGATTTCTTAGTCACTCCCGTCAGAACTTATTTCCTCCAAGTATGGTCTCGGTGGTGAGAAGTCAAGGGGGCAATGTATTTAGTCATCCAATTCTCCAGGTAGAACTTTGATACCCATTACAATTATTTTATTCTCTTCTCCCCTATCCAAGCATTGCTACAGTTAATGGTATGTCCAGTTTTTCATTATGATTCATGTTTTTCTGAGATTTAAAATCATAGAAACTCTTCGGGCAGAAAATGGACACATATGGTTATCACAGACCAGGACTCCTAACAACTGAGATTTTGCAGAGTTAGAACAAGGACTTCAAACCAGTTTGAACTGGTTCAGTCATGGCTGACATAGTGAAGTTAGAAAAGATCCAAATTTGTAAAATGGGGTGTACCAGGACGATAACTGGAATAAGACAAATGATGGGACAAAGCCCTAGAGTGGGAGACTTGGAAGAGGCATAGTGAGCCTTTTCAGGAGCTTGATGCGAGATGTTGGAATGCTTCCAGGGCAGTGGAGAGTGACGCATATTCAAAGTGACATGGTGACCACCATCTTTGAGCCTGGCACTGATGTTTCTGACTCTGCTAATGAAGACACTGGGATACTATGCAATGCGTCCATTACCCTTACTTTCTAGAAAAGGGATTAAGTTTCTCATAGGGTGTCAAGCTATCATTATTCTCATTCTGGTATTGTTCTGATACATCGACATTTTACAAATTTGAATTTATTCCAATTTCATTTTGCCAGCCATGGCTGAACTGAGAAGACCCAAATCAAATCCCTGATTAAAACACTAGGCTTGCCTCCACAGGTTGATTAAGGGTTATATTGTTGGACAATGTTAGTCATCAGCAGGTTCAAAAAATTTCTAGTTCCTCAAAATTTGAATCTATCCTGTCCTGTTTCCTCTGTTTCAAAATGAATATGATCAGAGATCAGATAAAATTAGGCATGTCCACCTAAACTTTTACCATTACGACTATAATTTTATTAACTTCTCCCTAAGACATATTTTTCTTATGACATGAGAATGTTTATATTGGGGTAACTGAACAACTTTAATAGACAATATTGTTGTTACTTGCCTCAAACTTGGCCTCAAACTCATGACAAGCTCATTCACAAAAGAACTAAATGTTCCCAAGTCCTTCTCTCTCTCCATGATGGGTTGTTGATAGGAACAATGTCATCCACAGAGTTTATAATGACTGAACTTCAGAAGATTCTATGCCCTTTTTTCTAGTTCATCTTAGCCTGGAAACTATTGAAACCTGTTCAGCATTAGAGGAACACACAAGTCTCCACTGATAGACAGCCAGTGACTGCCCATGAGGTACATTTGCCAAGATTGGAACCTGGGTCTCTCACATAGAAGAGAAGGAATCTATCACTTCACCAGCAGTGTATCTCCAAAATGGGTGTTATTGTTGTTGTTGCAATGTACCGTCATATCGACTTTGTGTAGTTTCCTATGAGCAGCTGGTGGGTTTGAACCACGAACCTTGAGGTTCAAACTGACCTTGGGGTCCAGTGCTTATCTTACAGTGCCACACTACTAGGACTCCCAAAATAGGTATGTTGTTCTTAAGTACCATCAACTCGGTTCTGACTCTTAGTGACCCTGTATAGGGTTTCCAAGGAGCGGCTGGTGAGTTTGAACTGCCAACTTTGTGGTCTAGTGCATTATCTCACAGTGCCATACCATGTTATTGTTGTTGTGAAGTGCCATCGAGTTGGTTCTGACCCATAGCGATCCTGTATAGGGTGTCTGAGGAGCAGCTGGTGAGCTTGAACCTCTGACCTTGCAGTTCAAATGGCTTTGCAGTCTGGCGCATTAGCCAAAAGCTCCACACCAGGACTCCATACCGTAGTGAGTGTTTATTTGTTTAAGAGTGGGTTTGGTCATAATGCCATTCTTTAAATTGTTTCAGTCCTTAGGAGTTTTGTTTTTGTTTTTTTCCCTTGCAAAATTATTATGAAGGCTTTAGAGCAAATAGTTACTGAAGAAAAGGTAATATGTTAAGGGCAGTGTTTCAGATTCCAGTGGGATGTACTTTTCCCTTTAGATTGGAAATTGAAGTTACATTGACTAAGGTGTCTAAGATGAGGCAAATAATGGGTCTTTCCTCTTTCTATGAAGGTGACCACTTTATGTATCTTTGTGTTGGATGTAAAGATGCAGAATACAAAATCATGTATGAAATCCATACCTGGAAAGTATGTGATGGGCACTTGGTCCATGAATTTTAAATGGCTTACAAATAAATGTTAACCAACATTCCAAGGCACAGGCCCAGAGAAGTAGCCGTTTTATGACTTCTGAAAGGTATCGATTCTCTTAATTCCATCATGAATTGATATTGATGGCCAAAGTGACATATGTGCCTCACATGCTTTCACCAGACCACATAATTTTTGTTTTAAAAAGCTAGCACAATCAAGAGAGAGACAATTATATGAAAAGCCTTTATTGATGAAGAGAGTAATGTACAATAGAAGAGCTGGCTTAGCAGTTCTGAGATGAAAGCCTCTGGTTTACTGAGGGATTCTACTCTTCTTTTACTGGCTTCAATGATTTCCAAGTTGACAAATTGTGATCAATACTCTGTTATTGGTTTGATAATTAACTGATGATGGCCTATGTCTCTATGAATAGTAAATACTGGGTCCTAATTAACATTTGTTTTGGTTACTTGGTGTTTAGTTGTCTGAGACAACTATTATAATGGTACTTAATGTTGGAAGAAGAGGGTTTTTTTTTGTTACAGGTTTTGATTGTTATTGAGAATAACTTGTGTGTGTGTGTGTGTGTGTGTGTGTGTATGTGTGAAGGGGTGCCTGATGTTGATTACTGCGTATGACAATAAAACTACAATGTTTGAGAACTCAACTCAGTCTTTCTAATGAATTATGCTCATCACCTGTCAACTTTGAGACAGAGAAAGAGTCGGTTATCAAGATGGAGATGGTCAGATTTGTGAACAAGAAAAAAAAGTGCTAAGTAGGATTAGTTATCACTGATTTCATTAAAAGGTAAGGGACATTATGAAGTTTAAACATTTCCTAGATAATACAATTTGCTTTATATTGTTTCTATATACATCTGTGTATATAGATTTTCTATTCTCTATAAATCTATGTATTCTTTTCAATGAGTTTTCAAGGAGTGCAGATATCTATCGAGTTTTCCAATGGGTCATCATCATGGAATTGATTGATTTCCTAGAAGGACCAAGTGACTGATGCTTTCTTTTAGCTAGAAAGATTATCACATCCTTTTACTTGTCCAGAGAGATACTATAGTCAAATGGAAAAATGTGTGGACTCTGGAGTTTGGTAGGCTTGACTTCCAACCTTGTTTTCTTACTGGGCAGCCATGGGCATCATGGCTGTAATATGTGACTCATATTATTGAGTAAGTTAACTATATATTAAGATTCTATCATAAATAGCACACAGTTAAGAGTTTACACAGCGACTCTGGAAGCAAAGCCCCTTCTTCCAAATCCTGGTTCTGCCAGTGTGACAGTTGGCAAGTTTTGTAACATCTTAGTGTCTCAGTTTCTTCATCAGTCAAAATGAGAATAATATTATTTTCAACTTCCTACAGGGTTGTTAAAGAGCTCTGGTAGTGTAGTGGCTACGAGTCGGGCTGCCAACCTCAAGGTCAGCAGTTCGAAACTACCAGAGGTTCCACAGGAGAAAGATGAGGCATTCTGCTCCCATAAAGACTTATAGCCTCAAAAACCCTGTGCAGGGTCGCTATGAGCCGGAACCGATTCCACGGAACTTAACAACAACAACAACAGGGTTGTTAAGTGGATTGAATGAGTTATAAATGTAAGTTACTGATTACTGTGGCTAGAATATAGTGTTTGTAATTAATATTGTCACACTTATGTTATTATGGTAAAGTGCCATTGAGTTGGTTCTGACTTATAATGACCCTATGTACAACAGAACAAAACACTGCCTGACCTTGTGCTATCCTGGAAACCACTGTTGTGCTTAAAGCTACAGTTATAGCCACTATGTTATTCCATCCCACTGAGGGTCTTCCTTTTTGTCTGTGGTTCTCTAATTTACTAAACATGGTGTTTTTCTTCAGGAAGTTGTACCTCCCATGTCCAAACATGTCCGATGT
The DNA here is from genome assembly GCF_000296735.1 of Chrysochloris asiatica. Lineage (NCBI taxonomy): Eukaryota > Metazoa > Chordata > Mammalia > Afrosoricida > Chrysochloridae > Chrysochloris > Chrysochloris asiatica. The sequence continues at coordinate 3,378,301 of NW_006408700.1, forward strand.
ATGGGAGATGAACTCTTGCCATACCAGAGTCTAAGGAGTATTTCAGTTGTAATTCTTCCAAGACAGATCATTCATGCTTTTGGAAGTCCATGATATAGCTAGTATCCTTTGCCGATACTATAATTTAAAGACATCAACTCGCCTTCTGTCCTCCTTAGTCCTTGTCCTGGTTTCACATGCTTATGAGGTGATTGAAAAATAATGACTTGCGTCTGATGCAGTACCTGAGTCCTCAAAGTGATATCTTTGCTTGTGAATATTTCGTTGTTTTTAGATGGCATTGAGTGGGTTCCAATTTATAGATTCTGAGCAGGGTTTCTGAAGCTACTAATCTTTACAAGATCAGAAAGCATCATCTTACTCCCACAGAGCAGCTGGTGGATTTGAACCATCGACCTTGTAGTTAGTGATCCAGTGCTTATCCTACAATGCCACCAGTAAGAAAACTCTTGCTTTCTATAATGACAACTCATTTATGCTATTGACATTCCTAAGGACTTTCGTGGGCAAAGGAATCAAGGGATGAATACATACAGGTATCACTTACTGATGGAGAAACCATTTCTTGAGAGCATGCCTTGATGGGCTTGAGCATTAAGAATGATGTCTTTGATCAAAGGAAAATTGTATTAAATTTAAAAACTAAGCTTTAAGCAGGCGTCTTACTGTTTAGAGAAACAAGTTATGGAAACATGTGTCTTAATAATTAATCTCCAGACTGGATCTCATTCCTTTTTCTTTCCCCCATCATCTCCCAATTTAAGATTCAAATTTTAATCTGGGTCAAGTTCTTAGATGTGTCACACTAGTGACTAGCTGCCTCTGATATATGTGGGCTACATTTTGCTCAGAAATGCAACCCAATGTTCTCTGTCTCCACTGAACTCTCTATGAGAGTTTTGGCGAGTTGCTGGTATTTGATATTGCTGGTTCATAAATACCAGATGTATTTGGATATATTTATATTTATTCTTGCTAACTACAAAAGACAATCTAGTCAAGCCCTATTTGGACATTGAATTATTCTCTATGAAAATTGTAATGTTAAATAAAAAGTGAGAAGCTGTTGTTTTTCTAAGTGGTATCAGTTCCTACTTATATGGACCATATAGAGGGTTTCTTAAGCTGTAAATTTTTATGGGAACAGAAAGCCTTATCTTTCTCCATTGGAGTGACTGGTGGACTCAAACTACTGACCTTGTGGCTCCAGTCCAGTGCTCATCATCTGGAGCCACTGCACTTCCCCCAAATAAAAAGACATATTGATATTTTAGTAAAGATTTAAGAAAAAGGTAGAGAGCTGATTTGTGGTTAGGGTAACTTTGAAATACTATATGATGTCTGAAGTACATATTTCATGATGTTATGTAATGATATATATTACAGATGCTTTACATTGCTTATATACATTATATATTATATATATATATATATATGTACATATATATATATAGAGAGAGAGCGCTCTGGTAGCGTAGTGATTATGAATCAGGCTGCAAACCTTAAGGTCAGCAGTTCGAAACTACCAGCTCTTCCATGGGAGAAAGATGAGGCTTTCTGCTCCCGTAAAGATTTACAGCCTCGGAAACCCTGTACAGGGTTGCTATGAGTCAGAACCAACTACACGGCACATCACCACCACCACCATATATATATATATACATGAACACACATAAACATGTTTTTTCTAGTCAGAATCTTACGTATTTGACATGCGTCCCTGACAGACTCAGAGAGATTGGAATCCTCTCTCTTTTCCCCCTGTACTGGGCTTTTGCAGTGTGATTTCACTGGGCAATACTTAATTAAACTTCACTCCCTCTTTTTATGCTCCAGGTATTATTATGCTGTTCCCTTCAGAAAGTAATTTGCGTGCTGGTTATTGGAGCTGTGAATTTAATCAGCTCAATTCGACGCTACTGCAGGATGACCAGAAGATGTATTGACATTTCTTGGGAGCACAATTTTTGCCTCCATTGTGTGTTGTTCTCGAATACAGAAGATAGCGTTTGTTTTATGGCACATCTAAACAAAGAACAGTCTTTCCTTTTAGGACAGCGATGAATTTAAGCTACTGGTTTCAGGAACTGTCCTTAAAGCTGAAGTTTTAACATAAGTGCAGGCCTGAAAGAGGATTCAGAGTATCACAAGGCACAGATTTCGAGAGGAAACTAATGGATTAGAGCTAGAGTCTGGTTTTTGGCTCCTCCCCTGGAATAGGAGTCCTGGTGTAGCGCTGTGGGTGTAGCAAAGCCGTTTGAACTTCAAGGTTGGTGATTCAAGCTCACCAGCTGCTCCTCGGAAACCCTATACAGGTCATTATGGGTCGGAACCCACTTGACGGCACTTAGCAACAACAATTGGAACAGAAAGGGAGGAATGAACACACAAGAATCTTCCAAGCAACCTTGCTCACCCCCTGCCTTGCAAATTTCACTTTTATGTACACGTATGATCCTAGTTATTGTGTTTATTCACAAGTCTAGGTGCTGGAAGGGAGCATGGTGGTTTCATGTAATAAGTACCACAAGGTCCAGGGTTTGAGGTCATCAGCCACTCTGTAGGAGAAAGATGAGGCCTTCTGCTCCTGTAAAGATTTAAAAGCCTCAGAGACCCTATGCAGGGTCCCTATGAGATAGACCCGGCTCGATAGCACTTAATAACAAACACAAAGATGCTATAGGATAAGCACTGGATAGAAAGGTCGGTTTAAACCTCAAGGTTGATGGTTCAGACTTACTAGCTGCTCCTTGGAAGCCCTATACAAGATTGCTATGAGTCAGAACTGATTCAATGGCACTGAACAACAAGAAGGCACTGTATGTTTCCTAATTTAATCTCCAGAACAGAAAGACAGGTTGAAATGGCTAGTGAAGGCTGAAGGGAAGGGAGAAAGAAGAGGTAAGCTACACCAGTAATACTAGTAATAGCTGGTTTTTGAGAGTTTATTCTTGTAAACACCATATGTGTATTCAGAGGTATGATAGTTAAGAATGCTATGCTGGGTGGTGCAAATAGTTAATGTAATTGGCTGCCAAAAGAAAAGTTGAATGTTCAAGTCTACCCGAGGCATCAAAAATCCTATAGAGCACAGTTCTACTCTGACATGTGGAGTTGCATGAGGTAGAATTCACTTGATGGCAACTATCTTGATGGTTGTGAGTATTTCCATAGAAGGAAACCCAAACCAAACCCATGGTCACTGCATCCATTCTGACTCATAACGACCCCATTATAGGGTTTCTGAGATAGCTTCATCAGCTGCTGGTGGGTTGGAACTGTCAACCTTGTGATTAGCAGTCCAAGGCTTACACTTGTGCCACCAAGCAGAGAGTTGTTGTTGTTAGGTACCGACTCATAGTGACCCTATGTACAACAGAATGCATCACTGCCCGGTCCTGGGCCAACCTCACAATCGTTGCCACTCTTCAACCCATTGAGGCTGCCACTTTGCCAATCCATCTCACTGGGGTCTTCCTCTTTTTCTTCAACCCTCCACTTTACCAAACATGATATCCTTCTCCAGTGACTGGTCCCGACTGACAATATGTCCAAAGTATGAGAGACGAAGTTTGGCCATCCTGGGTTCGAAGGAGCACTCTGGCTGCACTTCTTCCAACACAAATCTGTTGGTTCTTTTGGCAGCCCATGGCACTTTCAATATTCCTCTCCAACACCGTAACTCAAAGGCATCAGTTCTTCGACGGTCTTCCTTATTCACTGTCCAACTTTCGCATGCTGAGGTTATTGAAAATACCATAATTTATAGAATGCCTCCAGACATCCATCTGAAGACTTTGCTGTTGTTGTTAAGTGTCATTGAGTCAGTTCTGACTCATAGCATCCCTGTATAGAGCTTCCAAGGAGCAGCTCATGAGTTTAAATTGGCAAATTTACAATTCAAACTGATGTTGGGCCCAGTGAGTTTACAAACTCAGTATCCACAGTGTCCCAACAACTTAGTGCAGATGACTGAAGCAGTCCTGAGGTGAAAGTACCTAACCCAAGCGCAGGAGTCTGTGTGACCATCCTTGATGGTTGATTGCCTAGAATTGATGCAACTCTTATAGTTTAAAGAAAATATATTAATTTGGATATTGATCTATAAACTTCTTTGATTTTCCAGTTCTGGAAAATAATTCCATTAAAAAAAATGTTTAATCCTGTGGCTTCCTGCCAGTTTAAGCCAAAAAAGAATGGAAAATTTAACATCAAGTTAATGAGAAAACACACATGGCTAGAACATTGTATGGTCAATGAAGATCCTAGGTGGCTCTGTAAGGGATAGATGGTCATGTAAACGCTTTGCCTGTCCCTGACAAAGGTTTGGGGAGAAGCATGACACCATTCACAACAGATATGCTGCACCCAGAAACTGAAGCCCACTGTACTGTTCTCCTCACGCCTACTCAACCATGTATGGATTCTAATGTTTAGTGATACTACGTGACTAAAACCTGAGATCCTACATTTAGATTTTTTGTCCAAGAATTTTTGAACAACAACTAACTTTGTTATTGTTGCTATTCAGTGCCATTGGGTTAACTCTGATTTATGGTAATCGTAGGTATAACAGAAAAAAACATTGCCCAATTGATTCTGTGACATTATTTAAACCAAATATCAAACCTGTTGCTGTCAAGTGGATTCCGACTCCTCAAGACCCTACTGTAGGTACGAGGTGGAACTGCCCCATAAAGAGTCCCATAGGACTGTCATCTTTACACAAGATTACTACATCTATCTCCTGCAGAGATGCTATGGGGTTTGAACCTGTGACCTTTTGGTTCGCAGCTGAACCACTGCCCCACCAGGGCCTCTTCACATTACTTAAAACCTAAACTAAACCCGCTGTCTTTGACTTCGTTCTGACTCCTTAGTGTTACTAAGTGCTGTTCAGTCCGTTCCGACTGATAGCGACCCTGTATAGGATTTCCAAGAAGCAGCTGGTGAGTTTGAACCACCGACCTTGTGGCTTAAACCATGTGGCTTAAACCAACCTTGCAGTCCAATGTTTTAACCCACAGCACCATACCAGGACTCCTATGTTGTTGTTGTTGTTGTTAGGTGCCATCAAATTGATTCCGACTCATAGTGACCTTGCATAGGGTTTCGAGGAGTGACTGATGAATTTGAACCACCAACCTTGTGTTTTAAACAGTGTGGCTCAACCTGTCCCCGCAGTCCAGTGCTTTAACCCACAGCATCATACCAGGATTCCTATGTTGTTGTTGTTTGAAAGTGCCATCAGAGTCAGTTCCGACTCATGGTGACCCTGTGTAGGGTTTCAAGGAGTGGCTGCTGAGTTTGAACCACCAACCTTGTGTTTCAAACTGACTTTGTGGTTCAGTGCTTTATCCCACAGCACCACACCAGGACACCTCTGTTGTTGTTGTTGTTGTTAAGTGCTGTTGAGTCAATTCCGACCCATAGCGGCCTTGTATAGGGTTTCCAAGGAACAGCTGGTGAGCTTGAAGCACTGACCTTGCAATTCAGATGACTTTGCAGTCTGATGCATTAGCCCACAGCGCCACCCCAGGACTCTTCTAGGTCAGAGTAAAACTGCTGCTGAGGGTTTACAGAGACTGTAAATCTTTATGGGAGCAAACAACCTCATTGTTCTCCCATGGAGCAGTAGGTGGGTTTGAACTGCTGATCTGTGGTTAGCAGCCCAATGATTAACTCATTATACCACTAGAAGTCCTTTGGTGTTCCTTGTTGTTGTCGTTATTGTTGTGTCGCCGAGTCAGTTCTGACTCATAACTACCTAGTATAGGGTTTCAGAGGAGCAGCTGGTGAGGTGGAACCGCAGATCCTGTGATTGGTGGTCTAGCTTATTCTACAGCGCCACATTGGGACTTCTGACATGGTTAAGCACACTATAAATAAAACATTTCCTTAGGTCAATGAGTACAGATAATGAGACTGTCAGTCTCTTTACAAAGTATGAAGAAACAGTTGGCTTACTAAGCAAATTAATAGGCATTTTTCCTCAACAATTTATTTTGCCTCAACAATGTATTCATTTAGACACATAATTTTAAATTATTTACACTATTTAAAAATAATGTAAATTATTTTGAATATATTATTTACACTAGTTAAAATTACTTACATTTATCATTACTGGTATTGTGCATCAAATTATCTGCTTTGCTACCTTTTTAAAATAAGTAGGTTGTTGTTCAGAAGGGGAGGCACATAAGAAAAAACTGGCTGGTTTTGCCCCTAAAGTATCTAGGGGGTCAGACATTGGTATGTATGAGGGGGCTTCAAAACATTTGTGGGAAAATGGAATGAAAAGACAATGGAATTTTCCACAATTTTTTTTTTTAACTCTCTATTCTGAATAGGGAGTCCTGGTGAGCTGCTGCAGGTTAATGCGCTGGATTGCAAGGCTGGTTTAAACTGCAAGTTTGGCGGTTCAAGATCACCAGCCACTCCTTGGGAACCCTATACAGGGTCACTATGGGTCAGAACCGACTCAACGGCAATTAACAACAACAACAACTTTCAGAATTAAGCTCCACACCAGGACTCCTATGTTGTTGTTAAATGCCATTGAGTCATTCTGAATAGAGAGAAGATTTATAAAGCAGATCATCAGCTTTTCATTCCATACATCATACACTTTGTTTCATTTCAGTGGTTGCTATCCCCTCAAAGTAGAATTGCTGATCCATCCCACATCCTTCCTGTGTTGCTTGTTCCCATTCCACCTTCTTTCCAACCCTTCTGAACTTGGTCCTTGGATAAATGCTGCCCTTTGATCTTATATGGTTGTCCATTGTATAGTGTGCTTAGCTCCCTGGTGTTGTTGCTCCCCCGTACACACTTATCAATTGCTTGACTGAAAATTGAGCCAAGGAGTTGAGTTCAGTTCTAGACCTGAAGGGTGACTAAGGGGCATAGTCTGAGGGTTTCACCCGTCTCTAACTGACCAGTAGCCTGGTCTCTTACAGGATTTTGAGTTTTGTTCTACATTTCCTACCACTCTGTCTAGAACATTCTAATGCGATCACTTGCAGAGCAGTTGGTAGTCATAGCTGGGCACCATCTAGTTCTTCTGGTCTCAGGGTCATGGAGACTGATAGTCACATTTTGTAAACTTTTTGAAACCCCCTCTTATATTTTTAAAAGGTTCCCAAATGATATTAAAATGCCATTCTGAGGACCAAATAAATCTTAAGAAGTATTTGAATTAGCTCTGGTAGCGTAGTGGTTACGAATCGGGCTGTGAGCCGCAAGGTCAGCAGTTCGAAATTACCAGCGGTTCCGCGGGAGAAAGATGAGGCGATCTGCTCCCGTAAAGATTTAAAGCCTTGGAAACCCTTTGTAGGGTTGCTATGAGTCGGAACCGATTCCACGGCACTTAACAACAACAACAACATATGTCATTATTTATCTTACATCTGAATTTTGTTGAAATTTACTAATACATGGAATTCAAATCTATGGAGATGTTTTCTTTTAGGTAAAAGAGCTATTGTTGTTGTTAGGTGCTGCTGAGTCAGTTGTGACTCATAGCAATTCCCTGCACAACAGATTGGAATTCCATCAGTCCTGTGCGATGCTCAGATGTTCAAACCTACCAGCTACTCCTTAGAAACCCTATACAGGGTTGCTATGAGTCAGAGTTGACTCTACGGCACTTAACAATAACAAAAAAACAGAGGCACAAAAATGGACCCTTACTTGTCAAGCTGGAGTGATGGGGAGCACTCCAGGGAACCAGGATTGGGTACTGTGATTTGCAGGGTAGGGAAAGCCCCTGGATTGATAAGCCCCATCACTTCTTTGGAGACCTGCTGTGGTGTTGTGGGATAATGCACTGGACTGCAGGGCCAGTTTGAACCACAAGGCTGGAGGTTGAAAATTTCCAGCTGTTCCTCGTAAACCCTATACAGGGGTGTTATGAATCGGAACCCACTCAACAGCACTTAACAACAACAACAACAACCTCCTTCTTTAAACTGGTGATGGCCACTTCCTCCCTCACTTCCCCAGTGTGTTTTCTGTTGCCCTCTTAGGAATCTTAGATTAAGACACTTTGGGGATCTTTTTCAGTTTCGTATCTGCCTGAAGGGGTCTGAGAGTTTTACTGATTCAAGCAATTGCTTCAACATGTAACATGTTGGTTTTATTACTACTGGACTAGTGTACTCTGAACTGTTGGGTGAGCCTTAACACAAAAAGACAAGCAGAGATGGTACTTTTTGAGGGGAGTGGTTTTAAATGGCTAGCGTTTTTCTGCCAGCAGTGAGAGCTCACATGTGTCATTGGCCTGGGGCCCACGAGCCATTCCCAGTGGTCTGGGCAGTGCATAGATGTGATCATAAATGTATAGAGAGGAAATGCTTGGACAAAAAACTTAAATATATGAAAAACAAGATATCTAGTAAAGTGCTAACGTATGGGCCATGCTTTCTCATGAAACACAACGCTTTTGTATGTATGTTGTTGTGGTTAAGTGCCAACGAGTTGGTTCCAACTCACAGTGATCCTGTATAACGTCTCCAAGTAGCATCTGGTGGGTTTGAACTGCTGACTTTATGGTTCATAGTCTAGTGCTGGTCCTACAGCTCCACACCAGAAAAACATATGCGTGTATGCAAGTATGTTTTTTGTTTCTATCCTCTTTTATATTTTTACATTTTTTACAGCTCAACACGTTGGCATTCCACTGAAGAGGTCTAAGTATTTTTATTACATTTCTCTAAACTAGATCTTTCCAGTGCATGTATGTGTGTGTTCATTTAAGAAGCTAATACTTTTCCAACTGCTGACTTCCTACCTATATCCACCACCTGTCTGTCACTGTGTCCTACTATGATGGCTGCATGTTACCATGATATTAAAAGCTATACCATCAGTGTTTCACATAACTTCCATAGTGGCCAGGTTTCAGGGGCGCTTCCAGACTAAGACAAACTAAGAAGAAAGGCCTACTGATCTGCTTGCAAAAATCAGCCAATGGACTCTGTAGGGATTATAATAGCGTGTTATCCATTAGAGTGCTGGGAAATGAGCCTTTAGGTCAGAAGGCACTCTGAACACACAGTGGCCAGGACAGTGGACTCAGCAGACCAATAAGAGCAAAGATGGAACAGAGGAGGCACCGTGTTGTTCTGTTGTATGTAGGGGCACCGGGAATGGTAATCAATTTGATGGCAAGCAACACCTCCCACCTACATTTAAAATGCCAAATCTGACAACATACTGAAGTCCATAAAATGGAAGAACAGATTCTGATGGGCTCTTGTGGATTTTAAAAATGATTTCCTTTGAGAGAAAAAAAAAGAGTAAGTTTTACAGAGCCAACAAAATTGTTGTAACAACAAAATCGTAGTAGTATTATAATGAAGCGGCTGCAGATTGGCTTCATCTGGCTTTAAGTGGTTTTGTATTAGTGGCAATTTTTGAGCATGTTCACGTGTGTGTGTGTATGCACATGGATGCAAGTTACTCCTTTTGTTTAAGAAGTTGTCTGTTATAGGCCTCTGAATCCGGTTCGCTGTTTGTTTATTTTGGGTTGTTGATTTGTAACAGTTCTTAGACTACCCAATAGTAATGCTCCCATGCCCTGCATGGGTGAAGGCAACGATCCTGGGACTATTCCTATATGATCATATCCTTACTATGCAGTTTCTATGATAAACAAAATTATTATCAGATGATAAAAAAAATCATACTAGGGAGTTGTTTTGTTCTTTCTTTTCCAGCTAGAGTGGCCATTGGATTGGCTTCCTACCTTTTCCCGAGAAAGCATGACTGTAGGAGAGAGCTATTTGCCCCTTCTGTCTCAGTAGGCTGCAGGGCGAATGCTTGTCTGGGATGAACTAATGAAGTTGGACAGTTGGTTACTGAATGTAACAAAGCCTTCCAAAAGATCCAGATAATGAGGTGTCTTGCTGAACCCCTCTGTGTTTCATTTTTTAAAGGAGAGAAATGAAAATTATTTTTCCTTTTCAAATTCCTGTTTGTAATTTTTCTTAAAAAAAAAAAAAATCAAATTGGAGAAAAATGAATGCCTCCTGACCAGTTTGACTTGTTTGAATTAGATGAATATTGAAAACACCTGGTTGGTGTTCGCCTCTCTCGAAAAATGCATTTGAAGTAAATCTTAAAAGGTAGAGAAACAAAAGGTCCTTGTTCTATAAATTGCTATATTACTGTAAAATGAAATTTAGAGGGAATTTTGAAGAGCACCGTATATTCCATTATTTTGACAATCAATCACTTTCTGAAAGTAATCTGAGCATACACTTCAATTTATTAGAGATAATTGTTCTGGGAATGGTAGCAGCCAGGCTCAATAAGATCAATAATAAATTTATGCCTGACTTTGGGGTTACATGTAAACTTTAATCCAGTCTCGTTAACTTCCTCCTCAACTGTCCCCACACTAGAGATTGTTTCTATTAAATATCTTAAATGGCAATGTAATCTTCTAGAGTTCAGCGGTTTTACTTTAAGCAAAGAATATAGTTATAATTAACATTGGTTGTCTGATTTTTTTTCCTCTTTTGACTATTTTAACACAGTTTTGTGTGTTTTCATCAGCTAACAATTGACATTCCCTAACTGCTCTATCCTGTAATAAATTTAATTAGGCACTTATGTTATGACTCAAAACCCCCAATTAGTAAATATTTGTTGATTCATAATTAATATCCATGCCTGATTACTGGAGAAAAACTGTCCCCAGGCTTTGGGATTAAGAATCTGTGCCCTGCATTCTTGGATGAATGTGGTTTATGATTATGAAGTCAAATTCACAACAGAGGGCTCAGTGTTAACCTTTGACATGGATCTCTCAATGGGTTCAGGTTTTGAGCCAGCCTCCTTGGAAACCCTCAGAGTCACTATGGGCCAGAAAGACTCGATGGCACTTAACAACAACCACTGAGTGGAGTAAATGGTTAATGTCCTTGGCTGTTAACTTTAAGGCTGGAAGTTTAAGTTCCCTCAGGAGCACCTTGAAAGGAAACCGTGATTATCAGCTTCTGAAAAACCAGGCATGGAATACCTTATGGTGCAGGTTTTCTCTGACATGCACATGGTTGTGGATCAAGAAATCAGAGAGGTTTCATAGTGGGCTCAGAATCACATAATGGAGACGTGGAACAGTCAGTCTAAAGCAAGGCTTGATCACTTTAAGCCAAGTGCCTTTACAGCTGTGCAAGCTGTTTACAAAAGTTGGTTACATTAAGTGAATAATTGTGGCGCTGTGGGTTAATGCGCCAGACTGCAAAGCCGTTTGAACTGCAAGGTCGGTGGGTCAAGCTCACCAGCTGCTCCTTGCAAACCCTATACAGGGTTGGTATGGGTCGGAACTGACTTGACAGCACTTCACAACAACTCCCATTTCTAAATAGTGCTATCTACCTAAGCACTGAAGAACTCTGGTAGCGTAGTGGTTAGGACTCAGGCTGGTAACCTCAAGGTCAGCAGTTCAAAACTACCAGCCGTTTTGTGGGAGAAAGATGAGGCTTTCTGCTGACGTAAAGAAGACTTGTATACCAGCTGATAGGAAGAGAGGGCATATGCACAAGAACACCCACACTTGCAGATGGTACCCACGTGACCTGGCCCCGATGAATGGATGATCAGAACTCAATCAGAAGAAGAAAGAAGAGGGGGCAAAAAAAAAA
>NW_006408700.1:3390059-3397535 GCF_000296735.1 Chrysochloris asiatica
GCAGCTTGGACATTGGATACCCAAATATGGGAGGTGGGGACTACAAAGGCAAGAAGTGACTGGCTTACAAGCTTTCAAGAGGGAACTTAGAGCTAGGGGGCATGGAGGAAGGCAGAATCTCCAGTGAGTACTATCCAGTCTTTCTAGGCAGGGCTGAAGAAATGTAATGCAGATAGGTCTCTTGTGATACAATAGTGAATGATTGTTATCAGGACTGATTGTGAGGGTTGGAAATGTAAAGGTAGACGTTTTGTAGCAAGGAAGGGAGTGATTAACCTTCCAGTCTAGGAGCGGAGGTCTCTAGGACCATCAACGGAGAAGAGCCAAGAGCGGGACCCTACCCAGAGAAGCAGCCAGGTGGCCCGAGATAGAGGCAGAGATGATGATGTGGAGTGATGAAGTGGCTGGGGACTTTGGATCCAGAGAGGGAGAGGGACTGTGTGCTGAAGAATGGGGGGCGGGGAGGAGTGTAGGGGGCGGGTTTATAGGGTATACCCTTTGGTCGGTTGATGATGCATGGAGGGGATTGGAACCATGGCAATGAAACGATATGTGGTGGATTGAATGTAAAACTAAAGTTCTCTCATGTAAAATATCATATTTGTTGTTGTTAAGTGCTGTCGAGTCAGTTCCGACCCATAGCTACCCTGTACAGGGTTTCCAAGGGTGTAAATCTTTACAGGGTTTCCAAGGGTGTAAATCTTTACGGGAGGCGGAGCAGCTGGTAGTTTCGAACCGCTGACCTTAAAGTTCGCAGCCCGATTCGTAACCACTACGCTACCAGAGCTCCCTACGCTACCAGAGCTCCTATCATATAATTCACAATGAAACATGGAAAAAAAAAAAAAAAAGAAGAAGACTTGCAGCCTCGGAAACCCTATACAGGGTCACTGTGATTCGGAACCGATTCCACGGCACACCACCACCACCTAAACACTAGGCGCCATGGTGGCACAGTGGATAAATACTCAGGTGCTCAACAAGAAGTCTGCAGTTCACACTCACCAGTCGTTCTGTGGGAGGAAGACATGGTATTTTGCTCCTGTAAAGAATTGAGCTTTGGAAATTTCCTGGCGCCGTTTTACTCTGTCCTATAGAATCTCTGTGATTCAAAATCGACTTTAGGGCACACAACAATCTACTTACAACCTGTGCGGCTTTAGGGAAGTTAGTTAACCTTAGAATCTTAAAAAGAGAATAAGATTAGTTTTGTAAGGTGATTTTGGTAATGAAATAAGCTAATATTTGTGAAGAAAATAGAACCGTTTCTGACACATAGTTATGATAAATGTGTAAGTAAAATAAATACAAGAATTTCTCTTAAAATGTTTTTGCGCTTGGACAAGAGTGAGGGTTGCAAATAATAGTGAGTAAAAAATTAACCCTGATATGAAAAGTGTGAAGTAGGATCACTTACACTGAATGAGAAGTTATTTAAAATAGTTCACAGGAGCTTGTGAGGAACTGTTATTAATTGAAACAAATGACCTGGTTTCTGAAACAAGAAATTACAAGGGCAAACATAGATAAGAAAAGGGGAAAACTATCAATGAAAAGCCACCGTTCATCTGTCAGTTTGTTATGCTGTGGGGGTTTACCTGTTGCTGTGATTCTGGAAGCTATGTCACCAGTATTTTAAATAACAACAGGGTCACCCACAGTGGACAGATTTCAGTGGAGCCGCCAGACTGCACAAGACCTGGTGATCTACTCTTTAAAAATTGGCCAGTGTACACCTAATATTGATTAGGTTTATGAAGATGAACCCTCTGGTTGCAAGGCACACAAAACGCAACTTTAAAGACAATATTGTAAATCCAGTCTCCTCTCCTGTGTCCCCTTGTGTTGCCATGCTAATGGCTCGAGTTTTGAGATTTTTTGATACTCACGTGACATATCACTTTCCTGTCCTTTGTCAAGTAATCTTAGTCTAAAAATATGCAGCCATGGCTTAAGTGGGATTCCAAAAGGAGAAAGTAATATATGACAACCACATATTTAGTTGAATGAGGTCTAAATTTACTTGAAAGAGCTTATGAGCGTGTTTTCATAACCAGTGGGAAATCTTTTAGGAAAGTGTGATAAAAAGTATCAGAAAACTCCTAATGAACCAGAAGAGGAGAAAAGTGGATTCAGAAAATAGGAGTAGCTGCTAGTCTTAGTTTGCTACAAAACTGCTACAGTGAGTGAGCATTGTTGCTTTTGTTGTTGGCAGCCCTTGAGTCTATTCCAATGCATAATGACCTGACAATGTACAACAGAATGAAACACTGTCCTGTCCTTGGCCATCCTCACAATCATTTCCATATGAGTCCAGTGTGTCAGTCTTCTTAAAGAACAGAAACTTATTTTCTCACAGTCCTGTAGGCTAAAAGTCCAAATCAGTGTCTCAGCTGTACCGATTCCTTTCTTGTCAGTAGCCCTGGGTGTTTGTTGATTCTTGCATGTGCCTCACTTGGCATCTGTTTTCCCTGATTCTTGCTTGATTGTTTTGTGGCTGTACTGCTCATTGTATAGCTCAGAACTGATTGGGCTTAGGATCCACTCTACATTGACCTGGCTTCAACTGACTGATTACACCCCATTATACTACAGCATGGAAGATGATCACATTACATTAGAATGGATTCCAGCCATCAATATAAGGGTTAGGTTTTCAACAATTGAATCTATAACAGTGCTTAATCATTATAATAATAATAGGCATCAAGGATTAGTACATTTTATTGACCACCTAGAATGTGGCTCTGGGATCACTAGGAGGTAGCATGGATTCACCAAGAATCCATGAGATTCACTTCCTGTTTGATGGGGTTACCAGACCAGGTCATGGGGCAGCCACATACGTGACTCACTCAGGATTTCAGTGGTTCATCTAATACATCCTCTCCCTTTTTCCACACGGAGAAGTGCCTTAACATTTACAGCCTATTGTGTTTTATGCCAAGAAAGAGTTTGCTCTGTTCTGGGTAGCAATGTTTTCGAAGGATGCTGATACCTGAGATAATATAAAATCTGAAAATTATAATTCAGGAATTGATGAAATGGGTCACGAATGCTTAGCTTGAAGAGAAGGGACATATGAGCCTTGTTTTACAATCTGTGAATATGAAGATAAGAAGGAAAGAGGAGTTTTCTTTCTGAAACTTGGGGAAATGCAACCACATTGATTGCTATGGCAACAATGAGGCATTTGGTGAGACTTGAGTCCCCAGGAGTCCAGACCAGAAGTGAGGGGACTGCTCATGCAAATGGGATGGAGGGATGAGTCCTCCAGGGAGAAAGGCCACAGGATGGCTGAGTAATGAAGCATAGGAGGGTCAAATTCTTTTCTTATTTCATCCAATTAAATGCGATCTCTCTTCTAAGCCTTGCTTTATATCACTGCAGTGTAATTTTGCTTTGTATGTTCCGATGATTTTTATGCCCAGCCCTATTATTTCTATTTAGGAGCCTGTTGAAGATAGAATTGTCTGTTCTATTCTTGTATTCTTGTAGACTATTGGGCTGGCCGTCAGTGAGGATTGATTTAATTGCGAATCCTTTGTAAAACAATGTGAACAAACCTTAAATGCTACACAAAATTGTTTACTCTTGAAGCGTCTCATTTTCTTTGTTTTGTTTTCTGTTCTTTTGTCTTAGAGATTCTTGCCTTCTTATATTTTCCTATTGTTGTTGTTGTTAGGTGCCATCGAGTTGGTACCAACCCATAGCGACCTTATGTACAGCAGAATGAAACACTGCCTGATCTCTGCTATTCATAAGCTTTTCAGTGACTAAATATTCGGAAGTAGTTCGTCACTCTTTCTTCCTTGTCTGTCTTCATCTGGAAGCTCATCTGAAACCTGTCCACCATGGGTGACCCTGCTGGTATTTAAAATACCGGTGGCATAGCTTTCAGAATCACAGCAACTAACAAGCCACCACAGTACAACAAACTGACAGACGAGTGGTGGATATTTTCCTATAAACACCATTAAGTTTTCAAAAGTAATGTTTGTTTTTCTGAGAAAGCAAAAACAAAAAACTTGAAATATTTGGATTTTGGGAAATACTTCTATATGTATCTGTTTTGGAAACAAGTTGCCTTGTTCTGACTAGTTGTTCATCATTAGGAGAAGGTAACAGCTCTTTATTCTGTAAATGCCCCAGTCTTCAGGTCAAAGTTTCTCATCAATCCAGTTGAATTTCACCAGCAATTATTTAGGATTATAATAGTCTCACCATAGTAAAGGCTCAGAACAGTGAAGATTTATCCCAATTATCAAGTTCTCTGGTTATAAGGAGCCTTTGAAATAGAGTCCATCTTGGCACAAATGAGTGTTCTTTAGGTCCATTCACTTGTGATGTTTCTATTTCAGCAGCAGTAGCATTGCTCAGGGACCCAGGCAGCATCCTGGTGTCTGTGGAGTTGATGGGATGGGTTCTGTGTTAAAGAGCCCAGACAACTTGGATTAGAATCCAGATTCCAACACTGACTATGTGACCTTGGGCAAGTTAAAACTCTCTATCTTCATTTTCTCATCTGTAAAATGGAAACCGGACCATGTTTGATAATTATGACCTATGAATGATTTGTTATATATTAAGCCCATAGAGCAGTGCTTGAGTACCAAGTGGTATTTTCATTTGTATCAATATTATTGGCAAGACCTATGAAGAAGAGGCTCAGCATAAATGAGGGATGCATTTAATAAGATGGACTGACAGCGTAGTTGCAAGAATGATTCAAGCGTATCTAGTCAGGAAGACAGCAAAGGACAGGATTCGTTCTGTTTTACACAAGGTCTCCATGAGCAGAGGTGACAAATCACACCAGCCATCAGCTAGAGAACATTTACTTGGGAAAAGAATAGGTAAGAACTGACTATCCTCCTTAACTTCTAGGCTTCCTCTCTTGATGAGTAAAACCATAGTTAGTTTGACTTAGAGAAAAGAATCAATGAAAAGGGGCAGGGAGAAAGGAAAGAAAAGAGCAGAAGAGGACAGACTATGTTATGTTGTAGTTCATCTGCCAGATGATGACATCTACATCATATTGTTGGGCACCAATTCCTTGGAAAAACAAATTCCAGCATTTGCGCAAACAGCCATCGATTAAATATTAGAAATTTCACATCTGTCGCATTCGACCAGGGACAGACCTAACTTGGATAGACCAGATAATCAGTAGTTTGATCTGGCAGTACAATTAAGTCAATGGATAGCTGCTAAACCATTCTCCTTTTATTGACTGCTGCTGATGTGAAGAGCTGAGGGCCTTCTGTCTGTCACAGATGCATTGTAGTTCATGATATTTAGTGGTATTTTCATACTGACATCTTGAAATGCATTTCTGTGGCTTCTATATTATAGCTTTCTTTGGTGTACAAGCTTTTGGCAGTAACTTGTGTCTGTTAGTGAATTATTTATATTAACAGTAACAGTACTATAAATGTGCAGAGGGATTTTGTTGATGATGGAGAACATCTTGTTGGGGATGATGCTATTGATTCTCAAGAAAAATAGGTTGAATGGATAGATGAGTATGAATGATTTTAAACAGTGTATAACTAATTGCTTAAGTTAACAAGCTGTTGTTAGTTGTCATTGAGTTGGCTCTGACTCATGGTAATCCTATGCATGCAGATTTGAATTACTCCTTAGGGTTTCCAAGACTGTGATCTTTCAAAAGCAGATCTCCAGTCCTTTCTTACGAGGTGCCTCTGCAGGTTTGAACAGCTCACTTTTCAGCTAGTAGTTGTGTGCTTAATTGTTTGTGTTACCCAGGGGCCTTAATATAATATGACTGTTTAATTTAATTTAATATGATTATGACTGTTGGTGTAGTGGAATACACATTGGGCTGCTAACTGCAAGATCAGCAGTTCAAATCCACAAGCCGCTCTGCAGAAGAAAAAGGAGACTTTCTGCTCCCATGACGATTTACAGCCTCAGAAACCTTCTACAGGATCACAATGAGTTGGAGGCAACTAGAAGGCTCACAGTTATTAACACATCCAAAGTGTGCATGGGCCATGAATGGCAAAGAAACCAGAGGTTTCTTTGAACTTTGAACTATATCCCTAGGAATATGTTGACCCTCAGGGAAAAACTTGAAAATAATTGAGAGGATATCTTGGTATGCATTTGCCATGATTAATGGAAGGAAATGAGTATTCCCGCAAGTATATAAAAGTAATGTTTTCTTGTATATTGCCAAACTATTGTGTGTTTGTGTTCCTAAGTTATACATATAAAAACAATTAAATTAGAGTTTTCTTAAATAACTCTTCCTTAATGCCATCACTGTACAAATAGTGCGAACTTGTCACTCAAACTTGTGATGAAGTCATTCTTTTCTTTCCTCTTAATCCTGATCTTCTGATTGGACTCCGCGTTTCCCACTAAACAGAAACCGGTTCATTATATAAAACAAAATGCATTAAGATTATTGTCATCTATGGATGCTCTCTGTGTGGAGATGCATTCTACATAGAAGTTATAGGATTATGTATTCTACTGAATTTGTAGAAAGCACAATCCCTACTTGCTTAGAATTTACTTTTGAACATATTAAGGAATAGTTGTTGTTAGAACTTAAAATATTGGTGGAAGGTGATATACATCTGTATATTGTACATGTAATCTGCTTTAAATAATGGATGTTGTTGCTGTTGTTAAGTGCGGTGAAGTTAATTCTGACTCAAAGTGACCCTGTATAGAGTTTCCTAGGAGGAGCTGGTGAGTTTGAACCACTGACCTTCTAGTTATCAGTCAGTGCTTGTCCTACAGCACCACACCAGGAGTCCACACCAGGAATTTTGTATATATATATATCCTTATCACTGGACCAATAAATAACATCATGATAAATGGAGAAAATATTGAAGTTGTCAAAGACTTCATTTTGCTTGGATCCACCATCAACATTCATGGAAGCAGCAGTGAAGAAATCAAATGATGGATTATGCAAATCTGCTACACAAGATCCCTTTAAAATGTTCAAGATCAAAGATGCCAGTTTCAGGACAAAAGTGTGCCTGAACCAAGTCATGGTATTTTCCATAGTCTCATATACATGTGGAAGTTGGGCATGAAAAAGAAAGACCATAGAAGAATTGATGCATTGTATTATAGTGTTGGAGAAGACTATTAAAAGTATCATGGACTGTCAGAAGATCAAACAAATCTGTGTGGGAGAAGTACAGCCAGAATGCTCCTTAGAAGCCATGATGGCTAGACTTTGTCTCTCACACTTCGGACATACTATCAGGAGGGATCAGTCCATGGAGAAGAACATCAAGCTTGGTAAAGTGGAGGGTCAGTGAAAAAGAGGGAGCCCCCCCATCAAGATGGATTGCTATAGTGGTGTGAGCAATGGATTGAAGCGTAGCAGCAATTGTGAGGATGGTGCAGAATTGGGCAGTGGGGCAGTGTTTTGTTGTTTTGCATAGGGTCTCTATGGCTTGGAACTGACTCGAGGGCACCTAACAA
>NW_006408700.1:3404560-3407044 GCF_000296735.1 Chrysochloris asiatica
CCCAGGGCAGGCAGTGTTTCATTTTGTTGTGGTCACTTTGAGTCGTTACTGACTCGATGTCCCCTAACAACAACAAGGTTGTATCATCTGCATATCCACAAATTGTTAATGCGTCTTCTTCAGATCTATCTTCATATAATTCAGTTTCTCACAGCATTTGTTCAGCATACAGATTGAAAGATACAACCCCAGAGCTCACTTTTCCTGCTATTAAGCCATTCAGTATCCCCTCCTTTTCCCATTCAAACCTAGCCTTTTAGTCTAGGTTCCTCACGAGCACAATTAAGTGTTTTGGAATACTTATTCTTCACAATGATATCCACGATTTGGCATAATTCACACAGAAAGCTTTTGCAAAGTCAATAAACCACAAGTAAACATGTTTATGATAGTCTCTGTTTTTAGGCAAGATCCATCTGACGTCAGCAATGGTATCAGTAAGTCCACCTCCTCTCCTGAATCTGGCTTCGATTTCTGGCAGTTCCCTATTGGTGTACTATTACAGCCTATTGATTATCTTCAATAAAATTTTACTTGCATGTGATATTAATGATATTGTTTGATGATTTCCACATTCTGTTGGGTCACCTCTCATTGGAATGGGCTCCAATATGGAACTCTTCCAATCGGTTGGCCAGGAAACTCTCTTCCAAATTTCTTGGCATAGATAAGTGAGCTCCTCCAGTGCTACATCCGTTTGTTGAAAGATTTCAGTTTGTGTTCCATCAGTTCCTGGAACTGTTTTACACTAATCCCTTCTATGCAGATTGGACTTCTTCCTTCAATGCCATCTGTACATGATCATATGCTACCTCTTGAAATGGTTGAACATCGACCATTTCTTTTTGGCACACTCTGTATCCCTTCAGTCTTCATTTGATACTTTCTGCATTATTCAATATGTTGCCCATAGAATCCTTCAATATTGCCAAGTAGAGGATTGATTTTTTTTCCCCTTCAGTTCTTTCAGCTTGAGGAAGGCTAAGCATTTTCATCCTTTTTGGTTTTCTAACTCCAAGTCCTTGCATATTTCATTATAATACTTGACTTTTCTTCTTGAGTGGCCCTTTGAAATTTTCTGTTAAACTCTTTACTTCCCCTATTTAATCCATATGCATCTCTATACTGGAGATCAAGTTTCAGATATCTTATTTTGTTTTTTTCTTTATTTTCTGTCACTTTCATGTCCTTTTGCTTTTTTAATGTAGGTTGTTCTTGATGGTATCACATAGCTCTTCTAGCCTTCGGTCATTAGTGTCTAATGCATAAAATCTGTTCTTGAGATGGACTCTAAACTCAGATGGGTTCTGTTCAAGGTCATATTTTGGCTTTCATGTACTTGGTCAAATATTATTCAGTTTCATCTGAATGGTCATATGAGCAATTGATGGTCTATTCCACAGTCTGTCCCTGGCCTTCTTTTGGATGATGATATTGAGCTTTTCCACCATCTCTTCCCACAGATGTAGCCAATTTGATTTCTGTGTATTCCATTTGGTTAAGTCCATGTGTATACTTGCCTTTTTTTCAGGAGGGATTCATATTTTATTTAAAAGTGAGGGCTGTCCCTTGTGTAGTCTAATTTGGGATATGGAAAACAATATAAAGAAGTAGTTGCAGGCTCCACAGTGATGAAGAAAGGAGTCCACGCCACTGTTTCTTTACATAATAATTTTGTTATGATTTATTCATGTTGCATCACTGAAAGATTTCAAAATAAAATCCACTTTTCAAAATTCTACAGTCTCTGATCAAAGGTGACCAGGGTATCACGTTCACTTCAGTGACAAATTGTGATTCTGAGGAGCAACTATCCTTGAGCAAAAGACTTAATACTCATTCAGAATATCTGCTCAAAGAATGGAGAGTGCTCTATCCTTGAGAGCCTCTGGGCTTTCAGCTTCTCTGCTTCTAACTTGCTCTGTGGTTCCAACCTTTGATCCTCCAGAATTTCTTCAATGGAAACTTGCTGGAGTCATTTTCCTTTTCCAAGTCTCTGCTTCCTCATAGGACCACATTTCTCTTGAGGAACATCACCATATTTTTTGCCCACATGGATATTATCCTATGCTGCCAGCATTATACTTCAATATAAATCTAGAAATGATCATTTTGATGATGAAAGATTTGCCATTCCTCTTGGATTGGTCATGCCAGGCATACTTTGTACATTCCTTGTTCTGATTATTAATGGATATTTCAACTATTGATCCTCATTTTGAGTTGTGCCCCGTTAGCAAATGAAGGTCTCAAAAACTTTGTACCATTCATACCAACACAGTCTACTTTACTTTGAGGAGACAGCTCTTCCCCAGTAGTAATTTCAGTGCCTTCCAACCTGACGCTATATCTGACAATGCTCTACTGCTAAATCATGTCATATACATACATTGAAGTCCTGGTGTGGCACTGTAGAATAAACACTGAACTGCAAGGTTCAAGTGGTTCACACCCACCACCCATTTCTCAAAAACCCTAAACAAG
>NW_006408700.1:3409296-3410823 GCF_000296735.1 Chrysochloris asiatica
ACTTAACAACAACAACAACATAATAAAGACTATTGCATTATATGAAACATCAATTGAAGCCCTACACAGGGTCGCTATGAATCATATAAGACAGTATTGACTCAATAACAGTTGGTCTGCTTTTTGCGTTGTTATTATCAGATCTTTCAAATATGCTTGACTCTGCTTTAATAATTTGGTATCACACAGTAGAACATATTTATAGTGCAACTACACGTTTCTGTATTATTCCTTGCATTTCTGTGGCAAAACTAAGGATCCTAATCTAGATTTTTCATCTTCTCTGTAATGTCTTTCTGACAAGCACTTCATTGTACTCATATTGCCTCAACCTTTTAAAGTAAAATTAGTGTCTTAATTGACAACACAAACAAGAGGGAAGCACCCAGATCCAAATAGCACAATTGTCTTTCATGATGATATTAGTATTCAATCTTTCTTAGATATTCTTTCATGATTATATTAATACTCAATCTTTCTTAGGTATTCTTTCACGATGATATTAGTACTCAATTTTTCTTAGGTATTCTTTTTTTTTTTTTCAATTCCTGCCATCTAAGCCTAATGGTATGAATTTTTATCAATGATTTGTTCACTTAGAAGATTTTCAATATATTGCCACAATGCAAGTTTTGGACAGCAGAAAAAAATGTTAATTATTCGATCATCATTTGCAGTAATCTTGCTCAAATCCCTTTCTGGAACTGATAGAGATATTTCTCAAGCCTTGAAAGTAATAATTATCGTATTGAAAAAAATGACAGCTTGTGTGTGCTAACTATAAGCTGTATACTTTTTTTATTAGAAACATGCAAATGAGGGCTCATAGAAGGCTGTGTAATAATGGTCTCTAATTATGTCATATCCTCTAAAATTGTATCATATTTACATGTGCTAGCACTGAGGATGACACCACAAAAGGTCCTTTGGTGACACTTCTGGGGGTTCAGTGAAGGCAGGACTATCATGGGGCACAATGCTACCTAGGGGAGGCCTCAGCACCAGGCACTGTAACATTTCCCCGGAGATATATGCTGAGAGGAATCAGCACTTTGGAGTTTGTTTGGAATCCAGATTTCTGCTTTCAGAGCTACTTACTGTGTACTTGAACTCCTGGTGTGGCACTGTAGGTTAATGCTCCAGACTGCAAAGCTGTTTGAACTGCAAAGTCGATGATTCAAGCCGGCCAGCGGTTCCTTGGAAACCCTATACGGGGTTGCTATGGGTAGGAACCGACTCGAGAACACTTCACAGCAACAGTACTGTGTACTTAGTGGGAGAACAATGAGGTTCTCTGCTCCCATAAAGGTTTATAGCCTTGGAACCCCTATGTAGGGTTGTTTTGAGACAGCACTGACTCCGTGATACACAGCCAGAACCATCAACATTACTACTGTGTACTTAAGGAGTTCACAGACAATTGGAAGCAATTTGTGGATTCTTGCAATGATAACAGAATTGGAAGTGATGCTTGCTCCTTCCTGATATGGTGCTGTGGGTTAATGTGCTTGACTGCAAGGTCAATTT
>NW_006408700.1:3417558-3429432 GCF_000296735.1 Chrysochloris asiatica
GAGGCTGGTCCCCAACAGATGGCCTATATTAAATGGCAAATCAACACACAAACCCACACCTAGCTGTTCTGTTCCCATTTGTACAACATTGTTAATGGTCAAGAGAATAGCTAAACTCATTGCGGTGGAGGGTATTACAGCTGTAGCGACCCTAGGATAGAGAATTGCCACATAAGTGTCCATAAATCTTTATGGGAGCGAACTGATACATTTTCCCCTGATGGAGCAGCTGGTGAGTGTGAACCGAAGAATTTCAGTTAGTGGAGCACTCAATCACTGTGTCTCAATCACCAGGACTCCTTAAGAGCATGACTAAGCAGTGCAAGTAATCTTCATCATCCATGTAGTCCTAGGTGGCACCCACATTCAGTGGCCTCACTGCCACTCTCTTGGTTTGTGTTGTTGTTGCTGTTGCTTTCCTATAAAATGGGAGCATTCAGGAAATTGCTTCTCTGAGACAACAAATTTTTGATAAAGATGCAAAAGTCAAATCATAACTTCTCTCTGTGTAACTCAGCTTCATCATTCTAACCCACTCCATTTTACAAGAGGCCTACATGGGTCAGTGCCGGTCACATGTTCGCTTTGCCATCCCCAGTGTTCATTTCATGCAATTTCAGACTTTGCGGATAGAACTAACGTGTTGTTGCTGTTAGCTGCTGCTGAGATTAAGTCATAGTGAGCCCACGTGACAGAGTAGAACGGTCCCATAGGATTTCCTTGGCTGTCTTCTTTATGGGAGCAGATCACCAGATTTTCCTCCTATAGAACTATAGGTGGGTTTCAGCTTCCAAACTTTCAGTTAGCAGCTGAGTGCTTAGCAATTGCACCACCAGACCTAGCTGCTATCTAGAGAAATTTAAAATCCTTACCAAATGCAGGCTGTATCCAAGAGCATCCCATTTTTTCCAGGAACTGCGAGAGCCCTAAAAGGGATTAATAGAGGTAGCAGTTGATGTTCTACAGAGATATCACTCAATGCTTTTGCGATGTTTCACAGACAGTTCATCATTTAACTCAACAATTGAATCCTACTATAAATGAAGATATGTACTTATAAATCTATATGATCTGATTGACTTCTAAAACCAACTTTCTCTTTTCCTTTCTATAATGAATTTGCCCTATATTAATGTAGTCTCCTTGAACATATGATGGGGCCATTTTTCAAAAGATTTTTGGAATCTGTGTCACATTTTTTGAGTATTCTTAAATATGTTATTAGCAAGAATTTCAGCAATAACCAAAAAATCATTCTGGAGGCAAGTTTTGTGAAAAACATCTGCAATCAGAGATGCTGTCCTCAGATTTTGATAAAATGAAAACCACAGTGAGATCCAAAGTATTACTTTAATAAAGAAGGTAATCACTGGGGCTTAGTCATTAAAATCGATTTGGACTTTGAGGAATAATATGCATCGTACCTAAATTCAGGATTTGCTACTCCAACAAAACTAAATATTAAAAGATGAATTTCTGTGTTAAGTTATAATTTTGATGTACATGTTTTATTGGATCCTAGTATGTTGGAATTTTTTACTAAGGACACTGAACCATATTGTTTCTCAGTTGTGTTAAAAGAAATTGTCTTAAAAAATTTACGTGAAGTTTTAACCAATTTTATTTGAAGGTGAAAGAGAATGTCCAATCTTTTTTGTCCTCCAAAGTGTTTAGCATAATCTTTCCAGAAGGATGAGCTTTCTTTCAGAAGGAGTCAAATTCGGGTTTTTATTCGACCATTTAGGAGCCAGGTGAATTGAGTCTTAATTTCCTTATCTATAATTTTCTTATTTTATCTGGACTGAATGACCATTAGACAATTAATATAGTTTCAGCCTTAATATTTTGTAGTCATCTGTTCTTTGCTTAAATACAAATCCCTAGAGACCACTTCTCTCTTAATTAAATGAACTACACTTCTGACCTTTTCAACATTTTTATAAATGAGTCTCAAAGATTGACCAGATAATCTTTTTGTTTAGAACCATAAAGTTATAAACAAAGAAAAATGTGTTGACATTAAAATCGTCACTCTCAACGTTCCCTCATTCCCATCAGCTTCTTTTCTCATGTCAAATGGACATCTTGAAGATTTATCACACAGAATGCAACACTAATTTCTCTCTTTTTTTTTTTTTTTGCTTGAAGTGATCACCCATTTTTGTTCTGACATAAAACACTATTCACTGCAGCTGTTAGCATATGACAGTTGACTGGCTGGTTGTGGACACGCTGCCGCCGCTTGCTGTAACGTGCTTCCACATATTGTGGCTGCAATGCGAGGGCTCTTCGGCTTTCAGAGTCATTCAAGAAGAAAATTAGCCTCATTTCTTCACGGAGGCACTTTGCATAAACATGCAGCCATCCTTCATTTACAAATCACATCAAGTTAAATGTAATCAATTACAGTTGTATATACGTATTCAGGGTGTTCCTAGAGGGGTGTCCTTGGTGCTGTTGCCTGAGAGGGGTGGAGAGTGTACCGGGGGCTCTCATTCATTTGCAGCTGGGATTCCTCCTTGGTCTAAGAATGTTCTGACATGTTTCCATGGGTCTAAATGCTCCCAGGTGCCTTCGTTCTCTCAATGGCACGGATGCCATTTTGAGACTAGAAACCCCCTCTCCTACAATTTGGCTAGCATACAGAATAGTGTTATTATATTAGCACAAACCAGCATAATCCAAAAATTGTGTAGACTTCAATTCTCTGCAAATGTTTGTATCATAGCAATCAGTTCTATTTTAAAGTCTTAGGTGCCTGCACTTATATCTTTAGGGAAGTGGCGTTTCAGCTTTCCATGAGAAATTGTCTCCACTAGGAAGAAAGTCATCATCAGGGTTGAGAATTCCTTGGTTCTCGAAGATTTGGGGCAATCAATATCTTTACTTACTAACCAGGAAATGTATAAACTCAGTATTCTCTGGTATAAAAAAGTGTGCTTGTTGTCTTCTCCTTTCAGATCCCAGTGTTGGTTTTACTTAGTAAATGATGTCCGTTAGTTGGTGAAGGCTAACATTTAAAAAATAAAAATTCAAACAAAGCAGTATTGCAAGAGCTGTGAGTTTTTCATTGGAAGGAATGAAATCCTAACTAAAATATCAGTTCAGACAGTGCTTGGCTCTGTGATTTGCTGTTGAGTTCAGGAGAGCTTGTGCACTCCAGTCCTCAGTGGTAACCTGGGTATATGTACTCTGAGCTGCCTTGCTAGGTGACAGACTGGGGTAAGAGAGCCATAATTTATCGTCATTAATATGAAGATGTTATATCAATTACCTACGAAAAATACCCCGCTGGATTTATATCCTTTAGTTATTAAAAAGTGGCAGCTATCTTAAATTAGTTATAGAAAATAAAGAATTTAGCAGCAGAGATTAATCACTGTCAGATGCCATGCATAGACTCAGAGTTGCAGCGCTCTGCAAAACATTTGTTTGGAAAAGGAAAATTGCTATTATGGTCACCGTAATAGAAACAGACAATCAAACAAATCTTAATTTAAAAGATTTCATGCGGTCATAAATCATAATGGCACTGAGATTTAAGACTCAAAATGGCAACTTCATAAAGAACTGAGGCGGACCAGGGAGACTCGGCGGCAGAGGTTGCCTGTCCCTCAGGCCTACCATCCTGCTGGCTGTGTTAAAGGTGTGCTGCTATTTCAGTCCCAGACTGGACTGTATTTTGTAGTACAAGGCAGTAGTCTCCTAATTTGGTTTTCTACCATTGCCCTTCCTGCTCTCCTCTGATCCACCGCCACCCAGCCACTGGCTCCATAGCCTTCTGATGTAAATGGAACCCAACTCAGAACCCATGAATGCCTTCCAGTTGCCATTAGGATTATGTCAAACTCCTTAAAGTGACCTGGTCTCACTTACTAGAGCCCTCCCCCAAACTCCATGCTTCAGTCCCTGGAGTGTCCCTTGTCTTCTGCTGGAGTACCTTTAGAGAAGGTCATTGTTAATAGCCATTGATGGCAACCTAATGTTGCTGTGGTAAGTGTCTTCAAGTCAGCTCCAATTCATAGCGACCCTGACTAGGGTTTCCGAGAAACAGCTGGTGGGTTTGAACTGCTGACCTTGTGGTTCGCAGTCCAGTGCTGATCCCACAGCCACCAAACCAGAAGACCTCTATTAGCAACGGACACAATAGAACTTTGCCTAGTCCTGTGTCATTCTCATAACCATTGTTCTGCTCAGTCCACCAATGCAGCCACTGTGTGTCTTGAGTGCCTTCTAACCTAGGGCACAGTAGTCTATTGTGACCCTTAGGGTTTCCATTGGCTAATTTTTTAAGAGTGCCAGACCTTTCTTCCTAGTTTGTCTTTAGTCTGAGAGCTCTGCTGAAACCTACCCACCATAGATGATACTGCTGGTGTCTGAAATCTTCATGCCATAATTTTCAGGACCATAGCAACATGCAACCTACTATAGTATGGTAAACTGACAGATGGGGGTAGACAGAATAGCCTATTGATGTTTAATATGCATGTGACTAAACTCATTTTTTTTTTCCTAACACCTTAGTTCCACTTAGCTGAGTCACACAGCAAAAAAAGGGAGAGTGCAAAAGAGAGAAAAAAGTTTCCTTAAGACAGGCAAGGAGATTGGGATCACTTATTTAATAATTGCCATATGGAATGACTGTGGCACTGTGGGTAAATATGCCAGACTACAAAGCCATTTGACACTGCAAGGTCAGCGGTTCAAGCTCACTAGCTGCTCCTCGGAAACCTTATTCAGGGTCTCTATGGGTCGGCAATCGACTCGATGGCACTCAACAATAACAACATATAGAATGCATATTGGTAATTGCCGTATTAAGTGGGAGTTTTGTTGTGTTTGGATACAGTAAAATTTATGAACATCTTAACTGATATTGTATGGTTGAGCACAAATGTTTGCCTGTCTGTGGTGATGAATGCTCTGTTATGGAGAGTAGCTTGGTAGCTATAACATCCTCTTGGAACACAAAATACATCATCAACGTAAGCTCAATTTTGCTCATTACTGTATTACTTTACCATCTGTCCACCTCGCTTTCTCGGGTTTCTTTAAATAGGCTTCAGACTGGCCAGTGTCACTAAGCATCCAACCCTTACAGATGGGGCCTAACGTGGCCAGCTGAATTGCAGCTGTGTCTCAGTGTTGGCCAGGACACACTCTTTTTGGCTAGTGTCTCTTATTTGGTTTTGACAGTGGTCTGGTGTCTGGTGATAATAGTATACCAAAAGAAGAAGTTATCATTCTTGTTGTCAAGCTACAGCTCTGTATTTTTACCAGTGATGCATGATGCATGCTGCCAATTCTTGTTTACATTCCTCGGAATGAACAACTCTCTTTCAAAGTCTAGTTTCCCAAAGCAGGAGTGGAGGGGTGGGGGAGGTATCTCTAGTCAATGGCGGGAAGTCAGCATTTGGCAGTATGTTATCAAAATGGAGTAATCAGTGTATTCTATATGGATTATTTTCAAGACCTCGGTGTGATCTTTCTTTGGACCAAAGCACAAATGGAGTTTGGAAAAACAAACTCAATATCAATTTCATTTTTTCAGTAGTGTACAGAGTTCGTGGATTCTCAAAGCATTATTCTTCTTGATTGGAATACAACCTCATGGAAAAAAATCTCATTTCTGCAATCCCCCTCATGAATGTGCTGGGTCAAATATAGCTCAAATTTCAGAGGGAAATAAATACATATCTAAGCCTTTCAAGTAAATGTAACGAATTAGGGAAAGGAACTACATGTGTAGCTACCTAGATTGATAGATCGTATGTTTACATCCTAGACCAGAGAGTAATGACTCATATGCAACTTAGCTTTGCTTTATAGACAATGAACATATTGATAACAATGGTGTGCCTCACTTAAATGGCAGATCTCAGTTCCTATATCGATGTTGTTCTTGTTCTTGCCTTCAAGTCGGCTCCAATTCATTGCGACCCTGACTAGGGTTTCCGAGAAACAGCTGGTGGGTTTG
The DNA here is from genome assembly GCF_000296735.1 of Chrysochloris asiatica. NCBI lineage: Eukaryota > Metazoa > Chordata > Mammalia > Afrosoricida > Chrysochloridae > Chrysochloris > Chrysochloris asiatica. Next base: position 3,423,536 of record NW_006408700.1, read on the forward strand.
AACTGCTGACCTTATAGTTCGCAATCCAGTGTTGATCCTACAGCACCACACTAGAAGACCTCTATTAGCAATGGACAGCTAAAATATGTTTGACTGTTTCTCAGTAATAGTTTCATATGAAAGCATTCAATACCTAAAGCTGTTGCCACAATCCCAATGCTTAAAGGATTTACCTGATTATATTTTTTACTGTTTTGGAAAAAGACATGGTGTTTGGCAATGTATTAATGGTTTAAATAATATAACATGAAAGGAGTTAATTCATTCAGTAAACCTACTGAAGCCACAGTTAACACTTTGGGGCCCCAGAGTCTAGAATTTCGTATCTGCCTTTTAAAGTATTTTACAAGTTTCATAGTAGAGATTCTCTCTGAATGTAGCTTATGGAACTGGAGGTCAGAGAACACACAGAGAGAAGAGTTCATTTTCACAGTACTGAAAACACCAATGTTGAATTAAATGCTTGCTTTTCACTGTTTAAAAGGCCATGTGAGTTATAAGTAAATAAGGCAATGTAGGCAAGTACATCAAAATCTAGAATGGTTCTTGTGTGGTAGGCTTTGCTTTAACTTCTGTCTTGGCATTCCTTAAATGTCTACATTGGTCCACAGCCTCCAAAAGTCCTAGAACATTCTCATTTTGGTCAATTTATAAGATTGGTCACTATTCGATCAGAATTTGTGAAAAAGCAAAAGTTTAATGGGTTTCTGAGATTGAAGAAGAGAAAAAGATGATTCAGCAAATAAATGACTTTCAGTTGGAGTCTGGGTATGGCACTGTAGGATAAGCATTGGACTGCTAACCACAAGGTTGGTGGTTCAAACCCACCAGATGCTCCTTGGAAACCTTGTACAGGGTCATTATGGTCAGAACTGACTCGAAGGCACTTAACAACAACAACAATTGAAATAAGGCACAAAAGTAGCATTATCCTATCTGCAAGGAAATTGGAACATACATTTAAAATCTCTTCAGCAGTTTCTAATAAGCAATTCTACTTATAATTTCTTAGCGCTCTCAAATGTAACAACAATTGTGATAATGACATAGGACCGGGCAGTGTTTCATTCTGTTGTACATAAGGTTGCTAGGAGTCAGAACCAACTCCAAGGCACCCAAAACCAGCAACAACTACAAGAGATCATGTAATCCAGGTAACTTAATAACTGAGAGACTTGATTTTGTTAGCTAGTGGCAGAACTGAACTTGCTAACAAAGTCTTGCTAAAAAACGTTAGTCAACATTTGAGTAGTTCATGTGTGTCATTGAGTTGATTTCTACTCATAGTGATAGAATATAAATGTCCCAGAGGGTGTCCTGGGCTACAATCTTTAAGACTTCTGTCACCATACTTATTCAATCTATCTGCTGAGCAAATAATCTGAGTTAGCTGCAATATATGAAGCAGAACGTGGAATAAGAGTTGGAGGAAGACTCATTAACAACCTGTCATATGCAGATGATTTAGTTGCTGAAAGAAAAGAGAATTTGAAGCAGTTACTGCAGAAGATAAAAGAGTAAAACCTTCAATACTAATACTAATTAAACATCAACATAAAGAAAATAAAAATCCTCACAACTGGATATAATCATTTATTATGAGAAATGAAGCCAAAATGGAAGTTTTCAAGGCTTTCATTTTACTTGCATCCACGATCGGTATCCACAGAAGCAACAGTCAAGAAATCAAATGAGGTATTGCATTTGGGCAAATGTGCTTCTAAAAACCACTGGAGTGTTAGAACCACAAAGATGAGGACTAGGTGTGCCTGAGACATGCCATGGTATTTTCAGTCACCTGAGATATATATGAAGGCTGGGCAGTAAATAAGGAAGACCAAAGAATTAAGGCCTTTGAATTATAGTGTTGGTGAAGAACACGGAATAAACCATGGACTGCCAGAAGAATGACTAAATCTTCTCCTTAGAAGCAAGAATGGTGAGACTTTGTCTCATGTACTGTGCACATGTTGTCAGAAGGGACTAGTCCCTGGAGAAAGACATCATGCTTGGTATAGTAGAGGTCAGCAAAAAGAAGAGGAAAACCCTCAATTAAATGGACTGAAAAAATTGCTATACCAATGGGCTCAGACATATCAGTGATTGTTAGCATGGTGCACAACTAGGCATTGCTTCATTCTGTTGTACACAGGATTGCTGTGAGTCAGATCCACTTCAACGGCACCTAAGAACAGAAATAATCTTTATAGGAGCAGATCATCAGACCTTCCTTCTGCAGAGCTGATGGTGGCTTTGATCTACCCATCTTCTGCTTAGCAGGCTAGTGCCTAGGTACCTCCAGGGCTCCTATTTATACTTGTTGGTGTCTGTCCATTCATAGTGACCTTAATATAAATTTTTCAAAGGTAGCTGGTGGTTTTCAACTGCTGATCTGGTAGTTAGCAGTCCAGTGCTTATTCTACTGCAGCACACCAGTGGTGTTGGTGATGGTGGTTGTGTGCCACCCAGTCAGTTCTGATTCCTAGGGACTCTGTATAGGATTTTTGAGACTATAAATTTTGACCAGAGCAGAAAGCCTCATCTTTCTCCCTCGGAGCAGTTGGCACATTTCATAATCCACTATACTACCAGGGTTCCTTACAGTGCCACACTCATGGTTTATGTAAAATATTGAAGCTTAGGTGATATGAAGGATATGAGAAAACATATTTCCTGCAGGCAGGGTATTTGTTCCATAGCTGTGTGCTTTAATTTTTTAAAAAAAATTAATAGTATTTCTTGTTATACTTTTATTACTTTTGTATTATATAGACACCTAACTACTGTTTTGATCATTTTGAAAGCACAACAAGGTAAAACACACTTGATCAATAAATGGTTATGCATACACCAGCGCTATGCTAAGTCATGTTGGAGCACAACCTAAGAGGCACGGTCACTGACACAAGTTGCTTAATATTTAACATTTTGGCATTTTGTTCATAATGTGGTTTTTTTCTTTTTCATTAACTAAAGTCCATACTTTATTCAGATTTTCTAGTTTTAATTTTTTTTTAGGATTTGAACAAAAAAAAATTAGGATGTTAAAATTTAACAACACATTTGCCAGTGAAACATTTTTCACATGTAAAATTCAATAATACAAATTACATCCATCATGTTGGGCTGCCTTCACTGCCACGCTTTCTTATATATATATAATTTCTTAGTTTTAGCCTAATGTTCTTATCCTGTTCCACGATTCCATCTGGATAGAACATTACCTTTATGCATTGTGTTACATGTTTTTATTATTATTATTATTATTTTGTAAAATGTAGCAATATTTTCATTATTAATATTTAATAATTGGTTGTTAATATCTGCTTAGATTTTGTACCTGATGCCACAATTTCTTCTTCATAGTCCATAACTTAGGCACACACACAGTGTATTTTGTTTTTGAGAGACTTCTTTTTTTTCCCACTACTTTATCCAGAATCAAGTCCTTAAGACCCAACTGGGCAGATTGCTAAAAAGTGAGATGAAAAAAATGTGATTTTAGTACACAATGCCAACTAAGAGCATATGTCATAAATAACTCAGGTATGTTAACTGGTATTTATGGGTGGAGCTGTGAATTTCCAATGGCAAATATCCCAAGTTCCGTAGTGTATGTATTATCTGAACTCTCAGATGAGGCTTCCTAGCAGAGTAATAAAATGAAGACATAAACTTGACAAGCCAGAGACAGGGCTGTCCTTAATCAAGTCACACATAGGACTAGTCTGGTTTTATTTTTAAGATTATTCTTGAAATTCTTATAATAAATATGTATATAAAGTTTACATAATATTCTCCAAAATATCTCATTATTTTGCAACTGAAATGTAAGATAATTGTTTTCACCAGATGTTATTTACTGAAATAATTTCTGGGCCAGATGATAACATTTAACACAGTATAATGTTTTGATGTTCTCTCATGCCCCAATGCATTTGGACTTATTACCAAATCATTACTACAAGGCTGGAAGTTTTCATAATTTATAGAAGTCATTATGCCTGGCAAAATAGTAACCCTTCCAGAGATGTCTTAAATGTCCCACATGCACCCCATATTCTTTAGTTCCTTTATCTGAGTTTCTCTCTAGCCCATTTTTCTTATTTGTAAAATCAGAGATCACATATTTTGAGTAGGATTTAAAGGAAAGACTATTTTACCACGTGGCCTAATTTTCTGTTATTATTTTCTGTTTACACGTCTTGTACTTGATACAGTTTAATCATGTAACCCATGTCCATTCAATTATTTGCTGATTGCCTTTGATATCAACATTGGACTCTTGCCTTCTATTTGGAACTATAATGGTTTGATATCATTCTTATTGATGCCACTAAGTTCACACAGAACATAAATGTTTCTCATTTAGAATCTGTATACCTCTGGAGACATTTACTTGAGAAAAACAATGCATGTCAAATTTCCTTATCTAAACTTGACTGTTCTACAGAAAAAAATGTGCAATGTAAGTTTGTGCCTATGTATTTTACCAATGACTCTTTTTTAAACAAGGAGCTGTGTTAGCGTAGTGGTTATGAATCGGGCTGCTAACCTTAAGGTCAGCAGTTCAAAACTACCAGCTGTTCCTCAAGAGAAAGATGAGACTTTCTGCTCCCATAAAGATGTACAGCCTTGGAAACCCAGTGCAGGGTCACTATGAGTCGGAACTGACTCCACGGTACATAACAACAACAACAACAACAACAACAACTTAAAAAAAAGTACTAAAGAGAATCATTTTAATTATATTGAGATTTGTACCAAAGAGATGAGTCTGTGCTATTGCAAATGTGTTTTATTCTTTTTTTCTGATATGTGTAGTCACCTTTATTGGCTCTGTGCCTTGAGTGAACCATTTTCTCAAAGCTTAGGAGTGAAGACCCTCTTATAAAGTCTTTCTAAAGTATTGTCTTAAATGCTTCTTCCATTTCATCAGGGCCTGCCACATGTTAAACGCATGTTTGGAAATCAACCATATCAAAGGACATTTAGTTAAAAATCACATGTGCTTTAAATGTATTCCCAAACCTAGCGAAAGTGGCACTGCAAGGATAAAAAATGACATTAATTAACAAGGATGGAGGGAACAGAGGGAAGGGGACAGTTAGCAAACATTAGTGATGTCAGGAGGCAGATGGTAATTGGCTTATCAGAGCAGAAGAAATAGCCACATGACCTGAAGAAGCAATCTCACCATGGAAGAAGACACTATGCTGCTCCAAACCCCACCTGGAAGAGGCAGGCGCTGCTGAAGGCTGAGGAGAGGCATAGGATGCAGGAACAGCCTTGGTTTAAGAAGCTGCACTGCAGATGTCCAGCACATCTTGCTTCCAACTCCTCTTCCTTGAACAATCCTAGAGCTCTTTCCAGTGGAGAGACACAGAGGCAAAGTGAGCCTCAGGAGTAAACAAGCACCAACCAGATCTAAAAGGAGAATCCTGGATGTGGTGAAAAAATATGCATTCTTCACTTTGTTGTTGTTGTTGTTAAGTGCCGTTGAGTCGATTCCGACCTATAGCGACCCTATATAGGGTTTCCAAGGAGCATCTGTGAGCTTGAACCACCAATCTTGCAGTTCAAATGACTTTGCAGTCTGACACACTAGCCCACAGCATTCTTCACTACATAATGCAAAATAAGCACAAGTAAGCCTATGCTTACCTTGCTTACGTGATAGTATGGAAGTGCTGTCAGTGCTAGAATAATATTCACATGCTTCCAAGTATGACCAGATACTATTGTTTTAGTTGTTAGGTGGCTTCGAGTCGGTTCCAACTCGTGACCCACTGGACAACAAAATCAAACTCTAGCAGGACCTGTGCCATTGTCACAATGATTGCAGCCACTATATGAATCATTCATTGAGGATCTCCCTCTTGTTTTACTGACTCTCT
>NW_006408700.1:3430257-3431459 GCF_000296735.1 Chrysochloris asiatica
AACTACATCTGTGGAAAGAGACAATGGGAAACTCAGTATCATCAGTCAGAACAAGGCCAGGGCCCAAATGCAGAAGAAACCACTAATAGCTCATATGAAGTTCAAGTTGAACCTGAAGAAAATAAAACTAAATTCATAAGTCAAAGTATAACCTTGAGTATATGCCTTCTGAATTTAGACATCATCTTTTTTTTTAAAAAAGGTTTTCATTGTGAATTGAGTGAAAGTTTACAGGGCAGATGATCAGTTTCACATTCAACAAATCATACACCTTGTTTCATTACAATAATTATAATCCCCTCCATGGACCATCAGTTAACAGTATTTCTCTTTATTAACTTTAGCTTAAAAAAACAAACAAACAAACACAAAAAAAACCCCACTCATATATAATATGTATAATTTACATATGTAATGGCATATATAATAATTTATACCTCTAAAGGGCACATTCTGCAAGTCTGCTTCCTGGCCACCAGCTCTTAGTCCCTCTCTTCCCATGAATCTAGAATCCTCAGCTGCTCCCCATCTCCATGACCCCATATATGCCTCCATCTCTGGTGTCGCTGCTTCTCTGGATAAGGTCCCACATTCTGCTTGTGCTCTTCTCCCTTGATGGTCCTAGGGTCCTTGGTTTCTGGACTTTAAGATTAACAACTCCCCTGTTTTTGTTATAAAACTTCTACCTTTAAAATTGTGACATTTGCAATTAGTCATGATGACAATTATTCACTTTTGAATTATAAGAATATTATCACCATCTCTTTTCACCAGACCCAGCTAGACAAGATGGAAACTATTCGGTGGGGTCTCTTTCTCTCCCCACCCCCTCTTCCACACACACACTCTTAAACTAAACTCCCTCTTGAAACCTTGTAAGCCAGTCACTTCGTACCTTTATCACTCCCTCATTTTAGGTAGCCAATGTCTAAGTTGCCTGTGCCTATCTACCCTGTGTACAGAGGGGATAGCATTGATATTTGATGTAAAGATTCTTTCCCTTTCTGTTGGTATTTAGAGTTACTACCTCCATGAGTATAGTTCAGGTTCATCAACTTGTCCAATTTACCCTTGTTTTCTTGATTTTATATAGTGGTTACAAATCGGGCTGCGAACCTTAAGGTCAGCGGTTCGAAACTACCAGCCGCTTCGCGGGAGAAAGATGAGGCTTTCTACTCCCGTAAGGATTTACACCCTCGGAA
>NW_006408700.1:3442695-3443794 GCF_000296735.1 Chrysochloris asiatica
TCCTCTCAGCACCGCTTTCGTTGTGTCCCAAAGATTTTGGTATGTTGTATTTTCATTCTCATTTGTTTCTAGGAACTTTGTGAGTTCACGTTTAATTTTTTCTACTATCCAGTCACTTTTCTGCTGGGTATTATTCAGTTTTCATGTATTTGACTTTATTTCCTTGGTCTTCCGATTGTTGACTTCTAAATTGATAGCATTATGGTATGAGAAGATGCTTTGTAGTATTTTTACATTTGTAAATTTGTGGAGGTTTGTTTTGTGGCTTAAGACATGATCCATTCTGGAGAATGTTCCATGTGCACTGGAAAAGAATGTTTGTGTATCATGCTGTTATTGGGTTGAATGCGCTGTACACATCTATGAGATCCATTTGGCTGATTGTGTTGTTTAGTTCTTCTGTGTCTTTGTCTTTCTGGTTGTTCTACCCATTTTTGAAAGCAGTGTATTAAATTTGCCTATGATTATTGTAGACTCATCAATTTCTTTCTTCAAATCTATTAGAGTTTGCTTTATATATTTTAGAGTTCTTTCATTGGGAGCCTAGATGTTTATTATGGTTATGTCATCTTGTTCAATTGTCCCGTTAATCATAAGATAATGTCCATCTTTATATATTATGCTGGTTTTTGCCTTAAAGTTTATTTAATCAGAGATTAGTACTGCTATTCCTGTTCATTTTTTATTGCAATTTGCTTGGTATATCTTTTTCCATCCTTTGACTTTTAATCTGTTTTTGTCTCTGTGTATAAGATGTGTCTTTTGCAGACAGCATATTGAAGGATCTTGTTTTCTTATTCATTCTGCCTCCCTCTGTCCCTTAACTGCTGCATTTAAACCATTTACATTCAGTGTAATTATCCATAGGAGTTCTGGTAGCATAGTTGTTAGGAATCGGGCTGCGAACCTCAAGGTCAGCAGTTTGAAACTACCAGCTGTTCTGTGGGAGAAAGATGAGGCTTTCTGATCCCGTGAAGATTTACAGCCTTGGGAACCCTGTACAGGGTTGCTATGAGTCAGAACCGACTCCATGGCATACAACAACAACAACAAACATAATGGCAACAACAAACATTGCTGCCATATATGTTTGTTTTTT
>NW_006408700.1:3445024-3446346 GCF_000296735.1 Chrysochloris asiatica
GGTGTAAATCTTTACGGGAGTAGAAAGCCTCATCTTTCTCCCGCGGAGCGGCTGGTAGTTTCGAACCGCTGACCTTAAGGTTCGCAGCCCGACTCCAATCAAAGAGTATGAACAGAAAATTCCAAAGGGCAGCTCAAGAAGACATAATATGATAAAGAAATGTGCAAATACCTGGAGCTTGAAAACCAAAAGGGAAGACCACAGTTAGCATTTCTTAAGCTGAAAGAACTGAAGAAAAAATTCAAGCCTCAAATTTCAATATTGAAGGATTCTCTGGGCAAAATATTGAGCAATGCAGGAAACATCAAAAAAGATGGAAAGAATACATAGGCACTGAACCAAACATAATTGGTTGATACCCAGCAATTTTAGGAGGCAGCATATGATCAAGAACAGGTGATATTCCCAAAATTCAAACTGTCTTCAGGATAGAATGTGGAGTATTATTGATTATGTCAGATGGAGCTTGTGTTAAAGTAAAGAATGCCATAAAGTATATAGGTTTTATTGGTTATACGAAGGCATTCAGCTGTGGCGGTGTTGTTAGGTGCCATTGATTTGGTTCCAAGTCATAGAGACTGTATGCACAACAGACTGAAACACTGCCCACTCCTCAATATCATCTTACCTGTTGCGCTTGAGTTCATAGTTGCTGCCACTGCGCCAATCCATCTCCTTGGGGGTCTTATTTTTCACTGATCTCTACCTTACTAAGCATGATGTCCTTCTCCAGGGAATGTTCTCTCCTGACATCATATCCAATGTATGAGAGGTGAAGTCTGGCCATCCTGTCTTCTACAGAGAATTCTGTCTGTACTTCTTTCAACACAAATTTGTTTGTTCTTCTGACAGTCCATGGTATATTTAGTATTTTTCTCCAACACCATAATTCAAATGCGAAAATTCTTCTATGTCTTCCTTATTTATTGTCAACTCTCAAATGCAGTGAGGCTAATGAAAATGCCCTGGTTTGGGTCAGCCTGCCTTAATCCTCAAACCAAAACCTTTGCTCTTGAACATTTTAAACGGGTCTTATGCAGCAGATTTGCTGAATGTTATATATTGTTTTTAAAGTGTTGAAGAGCAAAGATGTCAGCTTGAGGACTAAGGTGTACCTGACCCAAGCCATGGCATTTTCAATAACCTTATATGCATGCGAAAGCTGGACAGTGAATAAGGAAGACTGTAGAAGAATTGATGCTTTTAAGTTATGGTGTTGGAAGAGAATATTGAAAATGCCATGTGCTGCCAAAAGAACCAATAGATCCATTTTTGAAGAAGCGTAGCCAGAGTGCTCCTTAGAGGCCAAGATGGCCAAACTT
>NW_006408700.1:3446661-3456482 GCF_000296735.1 Chrysochloris asiatica
ACTTCAGTCTTTTCTCCATTTATCATGATGTTACTTATTGGTCCAGTTGTGTGGATTTTTGTTTTCTTTACAATGAGGTGCAACCTAATGTTCACCAGTAAGTATTTTAGCTCTTCTTCACTTTCAGTAAGCAAGGTTGTGCCATCTGCATATCAGAGGTTAATGTGTCTTCTGCCTGCTCTGACACCTTGTTCTTCTTCATATAATCGAGCTTCTATGATTATTAGGTCATTAGTGTCTAATTCATCAAATGTGTTTTTGAGATGGTCTTTAAATTCAGGTAGAGTATGTCCAAGTTCATACTTTGACTCTTATGGACTTGTTTTAATTTTCTTCAGTTTCATTCTACATTTGCACATGAGCAATTGATGGTCTGTTCCATAGTCTGCTACTGGGCTTGTTTGGATTGATCATAAGGAGATATTCCTGCTATCTCTTCTCACAGATATAGTTCTTTTGATTTTTGTATATTCCATCTGGTGAGGGCCTTATGCATAGTCATCTTTTATGTTGTTTAAAAAAGGTGTTTGCAATGAAGAAGTCATTGATCTTGCAAAATTCTATCATGTGATCTCTAGCATCTTTCCTATCACCAGGGTCATACTTTTCAATGACTGATCCTTCGTCTTTGTTTCCAACCTTTGCATTTCAATTACCAGTAATTCTTAGTTTTTGTTGACTGCAATGTTTGATCAATTTCAGACTGAAAATGTTGGTAGAATTCTTTAGTTTCATCATCGCTGGCATTAGTGGTTGGTGGATAAATTTGAGTAATAGTGGTAGGAACTGATTTTCCTTATTTGCATATGGATAGTATCCAATCACAGCATTGTATTTCATTGTATTCTTCTCGATGATGAATGTGTCACACTTTCTCTTCTTTTTGTCATTCTCAGCATAGTAAAGCTTATGATTGTCACATTCAAATGACCACTATCAATCCATTTCAAGTCACCAATGCTTAGGATATCAATGTTTATGCATTCCATTTCATTTTTGACAATTTTCCTAGATTTATACTTCATACATTCCATGTTCCAATGATAAATGGATGTTTTATAACTTTTTTTTCTCATTTTGCGTTGTCCCCCATCAGCTAATGAAGGTTCTGAAAACTTCACTTCATTTGAGCCATCATGGGCAACTCTACTTTGAGAAGGCAGCTCTTCCCTACTTTTTTTTTTTTTTTTTAATGTCTTCAAACCTGAAGGGCTTATCTTCTGAAATTTTATCCTGCAATATTCTGGTGGTATTTATACTGTTTCAGTATTCGGTACTCTGCTGCTATTGCCAGTGTTCCACTGCTATTCACTATATTTTCAGCGGCTAAACATTCAGAAGTAGTCTGTCTCTCCTTCTTTCTAGTCTATCTTAGTCAGGAAGCTCAGCTAAAATCTGTCCGCCATGATGGTATTTAAAATATTGGTGGCATAGCTTCCAGCATCATAGCAACATGCAAGCCATCATAGTATCACAAACTGACAGATGAGTGGTTGATTCAAATGTGTGTGTCACAGCAAATTATAGATAGCATTTTGAAGAATGGGAATCCCAGGTTACTTAATCATGGCCATGTAAGCCTAACATAGACCCAGCAGAATAAGGGGGTACTGAATGTTTTAAAATCAGGAAAGTGTGTCCAGGTTGTGTCATTTCACCATACCTAGTCAATTTTATGCTGAGAGAATATTCTGAGAAATTGGACTGTATGTAGAAGCACCCTGTATGTAGAGTTGTAGAAAGACTCATTCATACCCTATAGTATTCAAACGATACAACCTTGCTTGCTGAAACCATAGAGGCCTTGAAGCAGTTATTGAAGGAAATCAAAGACTCCCAGCCTTCAGTGTGAAGTACATCTGAATATTAAGAAAACAAAAATCCTCACAATTTTGCCATTATAAATGGAGAAAAGATTGAAGTTGTGAGGGGTTTTATTTTACTTGGATGCACAACTAAGGTCCATGGAACCAACAGTCAAGAAATCAAATGGCATATTGCATTGGGTAAATCTTTAATGTGTTAAAAAGCAAAAATGTCACTTTCAGGACTAAGGTGCATAGGATCCAACCCTTAGTATTTTCAATCACTTTATATACATGTGAAAAAATGGGCAATGAATAAGGAAGACTGAAAAAGAATTGATGTATTTGAATTACAGCAGTGGCAAAGAATATTAAATATACTATGGAATGTCAAAAGAATGAAAAATCTGTCTTGAAAGAAGTATACTCAGAAAGTTCCTTAGAAATGAGAATAGTGAGACTTCATTTCATAAAGTTTGAATATGTTATCAGGCTAGACCAATCCCTAGAGAATAACATCATGCTTGGTAATATAGAGGGTCGGCGAAATAGAAGACCCTCAAATGTGGCTTGACGTAGTTGCTGTAACAGTGTATCTAATCATGGCAATGGTTGTGAGGATGGCACAAGATCAAGCAGTGGTAAGTGTTGGTGTGTTGTAAATAGAGTTGCTATGAGTCACAACTGACTCGAGGGTGCCTAACAATGACAGCTGGGTCCCTGGCAGTGCTGTAGGAATAGAACTATACTGAAAACCAGAAGCTCAGCACTTCAAACCCATCAGACACTCTCTGCAGGAGAAAGATGAGGTTTCCTGCTCCAATAAAGATTTACAACTTTGGAAACCCTTTACACAGTCACTATGTATGATAGCGTAGTGGTTACGAATCGGGCTGTGAACCGCAAGGTAAGCAGTTCAAAACTACCAGCCGCTCCACGGGAGAAAGATGAGGCTTTCTGCTCCCATAAAGATTTACAGCCTTGGAAACCCTATACAAGGTCGCTATGGGTCAGAACCGACTCAACAGCACTTAGCAACAACAATGTGTCAGAATGGACTCACTGGCAGTGGGTTTAACAATAACAATAAATTTGACAATAAATCAATTGTAATAGAGCCATCAGAGTGCTGATAGAGAGTGAAGTTTCATGATTTTACTGAAATATTTTTAATTACCTCCATTTCCTTTCTTTTCATTTTTACCTTCCTTTTCCTTCTTACTTATGGAAATAAATATATAGAATTTAAGCCTTTGTAAGGCACTTAATAAAATTACTTTTTTTTTCTTTCTATGCTTCTCTCCCCGTTCTTTGCTCCCCAAACACACACATGAGACAAATTTATTTTTCAGTGATAATGAAATCAGGAGAATGCCACTGTCTTTGCTGTTTTGCTTTTGGAAGAGCAAACAAGATTAATAAATTAGAATGTTTTGTGTGTGTTTATTTTCTTTTGCCAAAAGATAGCGTCATCATAACCTTTTAAGCACTATACCAGTAATGTATTACTAAGGTCTGAATGATAATGTTTACACAGTTTAGTATATTCATATTTTATTACTTACCAATGCATCAATGTTTATTTATCATGCTTCCCCCTGGATAAAGGGGCTCTGGGAGTTTAGTGGGTTGCACACTGAGCTAATAACCACAAGTTCAGCCGTTTGACTCCTCCAGCCATTTTGCTGGAGAAACATGAAGCTTTCTGCTCCTATAAAGATGTACAGCCTCAGAAATTATATCCAGGGTAGGCACGAGTCCGAACGAACTGGGCAGCATTCAGCAGCAGCAGCAGCAACCCTGAATAAATGACATGGATTGCTAACCACTAGGTTGGTGGTTCAAACCCACTAGTGGCTGTGTGGGAGAAAGACCAGGCAGTTTACTCCTATAAAGATTTACAGTCTCGAAAACCCTATAGAGGGTCTCTGTGAGTCAAAAGTGACTCCGTGACAATGAGTATGTGCTCTGCCAAAGAGCATTTCCTGCTGGAATTGTCACATTTGGATGGAGATGAAGATTACATTCTACCTCTGCTCAATAATGTGTCTCTGTTTAGGGTTCGTCTCATTATTCTGAAACGGAAATGATACTTTCCATGCCTTCAATCTGCTTAAAATGTCCTAGAAGAGTACATTTTAGAACAAGTTTGAGACAGCGCAGTGTGTGGCAAATCCCGTGGCTGTAAACAGCAGAAGCCATTATTGTGTTTAATACCTGGTGTCATTGATGAACACCCTTCATTTCAGCCGTAGAACTATACAGTCTTTGGGGATCGGCTAAATGCTTCCTTTACATTTCTTCTAGTTTCTTAGTTGGAACCAAAGGATGATTTTGTGATTGGAAAAAAATGCTTAGGTTTGTAGCTGGGGATTATGATCCGATCAGCTCCCAGTTTATCCATTTAAAATCTCCATTTAGCCAAAGCTAAACACATTTTGGATTAGTTGCCTCTGGACTTTATCTTGGTCCTACTGCTTTCCATTAGCATTGGCTGTACTTTAAGATTACCTTTTTTTTCTTTAAGATCTAGTCTCAATTTAAAATGAGATCTGTGCAGCAAAGGAGACACTTCTTAGCACACAGAGAAAGAGATGGAGGATGTGGTTGTGGAGTGACTCAAAGGGACAGTTTCTGCCCTACGTGTACGTGCAATTATGAGCATGGTGTTGTGATTTAGGCAGTGAGACAACCAACTGAGCAAAGATGAGTCCTTTGCCACTAACTGACTGATTAAATTAACTAAGCAACTGAGAAGACAGTTTTTAAATGAAATGTACTTTCATAGTTGGGAATATACACAGAAAAAAATATACCCACTCAAGTTTCTACAACGTACAATTCAGTGACCTTGGTTACAATCTTTGAATTATGCAATCACTCTTACCCTCTCTTCCTGAGTTGTTTCTCTATCATTAACATAAACTCACTGGCCCCTGAGGTTCCTGTCTCAGCTTCCGAGGTGCTGCCCTCCCTCAATGTCACCCCATACAGATAGATCGTGAAAGAGCACAGTGCTTAAGGTTGCTGTGCTTCACTAGTTAATGGTAAATGTCTTTGTTGTTGTTGCTAAATGTTGTCCAGTTGGTTCCGATTTATAGCTACCCTATATGGGGTTTCCAAGGAGTGGTTGGTGAATGGGAACCACTGACCTTGCAGTTCAAACCAACCTTGTGGTCCAGTACTAGTACTTATCCTAGAATGCCACACCAGGACTTCCAAACTGTCTTACTGTTAAGTGTCTTAGAGTCGGTTCCAACTCATAGCAACCCTGTATAGGATTTCGGAGGAGCCGTGCCCCAACAGGAAACTGTCTTGATGTTGTTGTTAAATGCCGTCGAGTTGGTTCTGACCCATAGCGACCCTGAACAGGGTTTCTGAGGCTGTGAATCTTTACGGGAGCAGAAAGTCTCATCTTTCTCCCATGGAGTAAGTGGTAGTTTCGAACTGTTGACCTTGCAGTTCACAGACTGATTCATAACCAGTACGTTACCAGAGCTCCTTAGGAAACTGTCTTAGGGCGATAGGTTTCCTTGGTGTAGCACTAGAGAATAAGTACTAGACTGCTAACTGCAAGATTGGCAGCTCAAGCCCATCAGTCACTCTCTGAAACCCTACACAGATTTGCTATCAGTTGGAATAGACTAGACAACATACAACAACAACATTTTGAAGGCACCTTGATGGTGTCTGCGTTAAAGCACTTGTCTGGTAGCCGAAAGGTCGTGGGTTTGAACTCACCAACTACTAATGGAAGAAAGATGTGGCAATCTGCGTCCATAAAGAGTCACAGCTGTGAAAACCCTGTGGGGCAGTTCTACTTTATCCAACAGGATAATCATGAGTCCAAATTTACTCAGCAGTGTGGGCTTGATTCTTTCCTTTATATATGATTATTACCATAGTTCATTTAACATTTATTTTCTAATGCATCTTAAAAATAAACATCTTGTAAGAAATACATTTTAGATCTCAAGCAATTGCATGGAATTAGGAAGGGTTTAAGTTTTAGAAGCTGTTGTGCATCCTGACCAAACAGAAGCAATGCCAACCATTGATTAGGGAGAGCTGGTAAATCAACCTCCTTTAGCAGAGATTATAACACCATGGATTGAAAATCTTTAGGCATCAAGCATTACCACAGGCTCATAGGTGGGAGAATGGATTTTCAAGAAATCTAAAACCATTTTAAAACAACCGCTCTTTTTTGGCAGGGGCAGAGTTACTAACCATTTGTTTTCCTGACCTTTGATCAGGTAAATGACTTGAGGATAAACCTGGGCTTTTGAATGGTGCTTGCAGCTTCTAAAAGAGATGGGAAATGGCAGGTCAGGGCTGGAAAGCTGCTGGTTGTGACAACTCTGTAAAAAACACATTTCCAAACATATCAATTCGAGCCCACCGCCACTTATGGGAGAGAGGTGAAGCTTTCTGCTCCCGTGAAGATTGACAGCCTCAGAAACCATATATAAGGTTGCTTTGTGTCAGAACCAACTGCACAGCACTGAACAACAATGAGCATATCAGTGTTGGGTCTTAAGGATGCTTTCTGGGGTCTAATTGCATGTATAGATGCTGTTCTGAGTCCCTGGGTAGGCCCCAGCGACAGCCATCCTACCTACTAGAGCCACGCATGGCTGGGATTGAGCTCCTACTCATTTTTCTCTCCCTCCTTCCCTCCCATCCTGGGTCCCAAAGCCACAGTGCTCTAACCTGTTATTGTAGGTCATAATGATCATAACTTGATAGGTTTCTTATATAGCATCTCACATTCTTTAATTGTCTCTTCCCTTTTTCTCTATTTAAATCAGATTCTGAATGTGTCCCTCTTGAGTGAATGTGCTCATGTGACAATAATATGTTGTAAATTGTAAGTGTCTTAGTGGTAGGGCCAGTGTTATTCATCCGCCTATATATTAGATGGAGTCCTGGTGTGACGTTGTAGGATAATGCAAGATCGGTTTGAACCACAAGGTCTGTGATTCAAGCTCACCAGCTGCTCCTTGGAAACCCCATACAGAGTCGCTATGAGTCAGAACCCATTCGATGGCACTTAATGACAACAATATGTTAGATGAATTGACACAATGCCTGTAGCAATGGGCTCAAACATAGCAATGGTTGTGAGGATGATGCGGGACCAGGTGGTGATCTCTTCTGTTGTACTTGGGTCCTATGCATCAGAACTGACTTTACAGCACCTGAACAACATGTCCAGCAGATGACACCATGCCAAGCCTCAACAGAGCGTTGTAAGTTAGCCTGTTTATACAGGGATAAGTCAAAATGTGAACTTTCTCATCATCAAGCAATGCCCATAATGTTGAAAAACTCAGTCTGACATGAACCCACAGCCACTTTTCAGACTTTGGTCCCACCCCTCAACTCCACCCCTTCTCTGGGTTACTGGCATCCTCCACACTCTTGTATGCATCAAGAATAAAAAATAAAGGAGAGAGTGATAATCTGTTGCAAACATGACTTGATTTTTTATTGCAGTATTTTACTTCTAGTTAACATAATTCCAAGACCAAATTAAATTGGCCTGGCATATGATATTTAGATACAGCAGCTGCATCAAAGTATCATATGCCAGCCCCTAGCAATGCAAAGACTAAGACCAACAAGTAAGAAAAGCCTGGTCATGTACTTCTGAACTAACTAGAAGCCCCGTGAGTTAAACAAAGCCAAGGGTTCTCCAGTCTAATGCTGGAAGGTGAGCTCCTAGGTTGGAAGGCCCTCAGAATGCACAGAGGCAGCAGCAGTGAACATGAATATACTGTGGATCATGAAGAGGGTGCAGCGCCAGGCAAGTTTCCATTCTGTTGTACATAGGATTGCCGTGAGCTAGAACCAACTCTATGGAAACTAACAACAAGCAAACAAAAGTGTTCAACAAACAGTTATTGAGAAGAAGTCAATTTGATTTAGATGCATGAAAGTTTTGTTCTGAAAACGGGAGTCTAGATGCCTTGTTATCACAGAGACTTAAAAAAAAAAAAGTCAAGTCCAATTGTATTTCACAAAGAATCTAAAACATTGGAAATCTCCTTTCTTTCCCCTTCACTCTAAGACAGTAATTGAGTTCTGTTATTAAATGTTCACTAGCAATTTACATTAAAATGTCAACTCTATTATTTGGGAATACTCAAGGTAACTTGAGAAGGTATGTAATTGAAAAAACCTTCCAGAGGGAAAAAGTTAGTCTGCATCAAATGAAATAGAAATCATCAGTAGAGCTTTCCAAAGTCAGGTAGACAAGTGGGATGCGGAGAACTTTAAGAAAGGATGGGGAAGAATCTCCATTTTAGATAAAGACACGTTGGCTTAGTTTGAAATACTTCACACTTACCTTAAATGCTTAAGATCTGGCTAAACATGAACAGGCAACTTTGAGACTATTGAGTGAGGGGTTCTGTGCTAGAAGTTGTCTAAGAAACAGATGGTTCAGCTTTGAAGTAAATGTTGAGTGTACATCAAGCTGTGTTTGGTCTTGCTTGGGTAGAAGGAAGGCTACACACAGCATGATTTTCCTAGCGAATCTACAAAATCATGTGACAGTCATCTTGAAGTTAAATTAACTGAGATATTCACAAATCAATGACGCTTGACCATAGGACATTTTCTACCCGTACTTTAAGCTCCGATGTTGCCATCTCTAAAATATATTTTTCCCTGATGGAAGCTATATCTGAACATAATGGTGCTAAACTGCTTGATGCACATACTTTATATTTACAATAATTAATTGATCAACAGATTTATTAATTTTAACTTCAGGTTGTACCTTTGCATCTGAATTTTAAACTTCAGTGGAAGAGCTGGGTTTGAGAACTAACTAGTCTATCACATAGAGATTGGCCAAATGTGGGCAAAGCATTTGATGTCTTTGAATCTTAGCTCTCTTCTGTAAACTGAACAGAACAGAATAACCTGTAATGTTGACAGGACAAAAAAGGATGATGGATATGAAATGTTGAACTTATTATAAAAGCTGAATTAAAGGAAGTTCTTATGATATTCCATTCAATTTCATCCTTAAATTTGAATCAAACTGCTATTACTACTGCTACTTTGTCCTGGTATGGTGTGCAGGAGACGCACTGGGCTGCTAACCACCAAGTTGGTGGTTTAAATCTACCAGCCACTCCCTGGAAGCCCTATACAGGGTCACTATGAGTCGGAATGAAGTCAATCTCATTTCACAACCACAACAACAATAGCAATCCTACTACAAGGAGTCCTGGTGTCACAGTGCTTTCGTGCTGCTCTGCTAATGGAAAGGTTCCAGGTTTGTACCCACCAGCTGCTCCTTGGAAGAAACAGGTGGCAGATGACTTCTGTAAAAATTGACAGCCTCAAAGACCCTAAGGAGTAGTTAGACCCTTCTCTGTCCTCGGGGTCTCTTTGAGTTAGTATCCACTCAGTGGCAGTGGATTAGGTTAGGTTACGATTACCACATGCGAGTAAAGGATCACACACACACACACACTTCAAAATCACATGGGCACATGCATTGAAACAAGCTCACATGATGTCTTTCTCGTTCCTGAAGCCTTGAATTTATGAAAAGAGAACCCAAAATAACAGCTTCTGATCAAGATAGTCCTGGCATAGCTGAGAAGTAACGCTGGAGAGATGGGGTCTTGACATGGACAGTTGATATTAGAATGAAATCTGACACTCGATGCTTCTAAAGCCCACAGGCTTCTGGGTAAAACTGAGAGTTGGCTGACTCCTTTGGGGGCCAAGGGAATAGTAACCCAGGTCAGACTCCGAAGTCAGGTGGACTGGATTCGGATCCGACTCTGCCACTTTTAAGCTGCGGGACTCTGAGCAAGTTAATTAACCTCACTCGGTTTCAAGTTCCTCAGGTGTGAAATGAAATAGAAATAGGTGGTCGTGCCAATTAATTGCAATATAAATGAGCATAACCAGTACCCGACTAACATTATTGATGTTGTTGCTGTTGTTATGTGCCGTCGAGTCAGTTCCAACCCATAGCGACCCTGTATA
>NW_006408700.1:3456821-3461113 GCF_000296735.1 Chrysochloris asiatica
AAACTACCAGCTGCTCCGCGGGAGAAAGATGAGGCTTTCTACTCCCGTAAAAATTTACACCCTCGGAAACCCTATACAGGGTCGCTATGGGTCGGAACCGACTCGATGGCACATAACAACAACAACATCTGTATATTGGAGATGATGATAATAATATTTTTTCATGGGTTTATTACAAGGGTTCATGTGTAACTAGTTGGGATATTTAGAAGAGCACACGTTAAATGTATAAGTGGTATTCTTATTATCTAATGCCAGGACAAATATTATAACTAGAATGCGATCTGATAATTCCCTCCCTAATTCCAGGTTGTTAAGGAGACCTGGTGTGGCAATGTAGAATAAACACTGGATTGCTAACCATGAGGTTGACAGTTCAAACCTGTCAGTTGCTCCTTGGAAACTCTCTACAGGGTTGGTGTGAGTCGGAACCAACTTGATGACACTTAACAACAACAAGCAGTGGCCAAACAGACAACAGGCAGTGGACTCAGTAGCTAAAGTTTCAGAAACTGCTTCTGCCATTTGCCATCTAAGTAACATTGGGACAATTGTTTAATGTCTTTGTGCCTCCATTTCCTCATCAATTAAATAGTATCTAGATCATAATGTGACTACGGAGGTTAAACAATACAACGTGTCAAGCTCTTAGAAGAGGAGTTGTCACATAGTAAACATAGAATGTGCATTCATCAATATTAATAATATTTTTATAAAACTGTTTCTGCAAAGCTAAGTTCAAAGTAAGCTGACTAACCATTGGAAAGGCTTGAGTTCTTTCTGCCCTGAAGCAATTGAATGAGCCCTCCAGTTTAGGAGATCCTGTCCAATGTTAACATTCTCTGGGCCCTTGTTTTAATAATGATCCAGACTGTACCTGCTTCAGGAAGTATTCGCTAGTCAGTTGACTTGGAAAATGTAAATGGAAGATAGAATTTCAGCTTTACAAAAATAACCCACTAAAATTTATTTCAGCTTTTGAATCACTCTCCTGGATGCTTGCCTAAGAATTTAGCCATTATTTTCATCATATTAATTCTTTTTTTCATCATACTAATTTTCTGTAATTTTTTTTTTTTCTTTGTATCCTTACTAAGAGATGGTGAGCTCCTTCAGATGTTAAACTCTGGCTGTATGTAGGAGTTTGCTAGTTCTGAAACTGTTTAAAATTTAGGTTCACAACTAGCTTCATAGAAACGTTTGAAGTGAGAGTTTTGACGAATTGCTGCTTACAGGAAGATCATTCAGAAAGACCTTCCAGAAGTGGTCTTTGTAGGTGATTTTTTAATTTCCTGTTATCTTAAAGAAATTAGAGATTTCAAAAGTCAAGAACAATTCATTTAGTTCAATGGCCTTCCATTAAAGGAATATTTAAAAGATTGTTTTAAATGTGTTGACAAAGAATAGAGAACAAATAGTTCTTCAAAGGGATTTTCCTGGAAAAACTGAACTGACTGGGGTTAATGTCCAGAGGTAATGGAGTCTCCCTGTGGGTCATTAATTCCCAGGAATTGGCTTGGGCTTCAATTGCTATTGCTTAACTAAACAATAAATAACTTCACACAGATATGTAATGAACTATAAAACGACCAATTCTCAACCTGCATTGTAGATATGCCTGCAGCATACGAGGCTGCCTTCCATTAATCACCTCCCAACTTGATTGATTAGTTTCAATCAGCACCCTGTCCCCTATTTTCGTTTAAAATAGATTAATTTCATACTTATGAGGTTAGGGAATAAAAACATGAGCGTTAGGCCCAGTGAAAGGAAGTCTCTGCTGGAACATTTTTCACTCTCTCTCTCTTATTTCTCTCGTGTACTTTCTTCTACTCAATCACCATTAGTTATGACTAATACTATAGTCCAATAGTGCCAAGATTTGTGCTCATAATATGGCTTCTTCTTGTTATGTGCTGGTTCCAACTCATAGAGACACTGTGTAGGGTTTCCTACAATAGATTTGTCTAATGAAGTGTGCTGTTTGATTTCCTGCAGTTAGCAGTTCAGTGCTTATCCTACCACACCACGATAATACTGCTTAGTGGAAATTAAATGAATCTTCTAAGAGCCCTGCTAGCATAGTGGATTATGAACTGGGCTGCTAACCAGAAGGTCAGCAGTTTGAATCTACCAGTTGCTCTGTGGGAGAACAGTGAGGCTTTCTGCTCTGGTAAAGATTAAAAGTCTTAGAAATCCTTCTTATACAGGGTTGCTATGAGTAGGAACTGACTCAATGGCACACAACCACCACCACCATTTAAGAGCAAGGACTATTTTAATAAGGCTAATAATATAAGACTTTGTGGTACGCCCACCCCCTTCTACCACCATTCCCCAATCATCTGGCTCAGTCAAACGATTGTTTTTCCTCTTCATGAAATACTTTCTTTGTTTGGTCTCCACAGTCCGCTTTCTTGATTCTCCTCCTACCTCATCGGCCACTTATCAGTCTCATCTGTCTGCCAAATTTCTCATCATTGGAGCATGACTTTTCATCCATTTATAACTTAATTTTTGAGTTGCATTTTTTAAAGCTCAAAGGCAGTTACGTAAATAAATATTCTGAGTCATATGTGATCAGTATATGATTCATAAGAAAGAGCAGTAATTCAGTGACTTTTGAGGAGTTACTGAATTCTGTAAATTAAAAAAACAAAACAAAACAACAAAAATACCTTTTATACAGAGGGATTTTAATGTTCTTTTTCCTAGAGTTAGATATTTGCTACTTAAATTTAAAAATAACCAACTTGCTCATATTCTATGAAGTTTATTTAAAAAAAAAATTGAAGTCAATTCAGGCAAAAATGGACCATTCATTTTTTAAACTTTGAAAAACGACATATTTTAATAGATTTGAGACCTAGAGACCTTGCTGAGGTAGACATTCTAATATATTTTTGTTTGCTCATTCAAAGTGCCCTCTGGACACTTCCTTGTCCCTCATAAAACATTTTAGCTTTATTTATAAATATGACAAAAACAATCCACATTATTCAAATTCAATAAACGGAAAGAAATACAATTTCAGTGTTGCTGGACAGTTACGTTGCAGTGAATATTTAATATCTTTTGTAGGCTCCATCTTTGTAACTCCCACCGATGACTCATCTTTCTTCCACGGAATGGCTGGTAGTTTTGAACTGCTGACCTTAAGGTTAGCAGCCCGATTCGTAACCTCTATGCTACCAGAGCTCCTGTTGCTAATTTTAGACAATGAAAATTTTGTTATGTGTCCTCAATTTTATTTTGTCTTGTTTTAACAAACTGGTGTGCTGCTGGAAATGCTCACTTGTCTATATCAAGAAATCTGGAAGACAGCTACCTGGCCAACTGAGTGAAAGAGATCTATTTTTATGCCTATACCAAAGAAAAATGACCCAACATAATGCAGATATCATCAAAAACTACCGTTAATATCAATCACATGCAAGTAAAATTTTGCTGAAGGTAATTCAAAACTTTTGCAGAAGTACATCAACCACCTTTGCGGCAGTACATCAACAGGAAACTGCCAGAAATTTAAGCCGGATTCAGAACAGGAAGTGGAATGAGAGATATCAATGCTTACATCACATGGTTCTTCCCTGAAATCCCAGAATACCAAAAAGAAAGATGCTTATTTGTGCTTTATTGAAACAGTAAAAGGCATTCAACTGTGTGGATCAAACAAATTAGGGATAACATTGCAGACAATTGGTATTCTAGAATGCTTGATGGTGGTTGTGTGCCGTGGAGTCGGTTCCAACTCATAGAAACCCTGTACAGGGTTTCTAATGCTGTGAATCTTTATGAGAGCAGAAAGCCTCATCTTTCTCCCACAGAACAGTTGGTAGTTTCAAACTGCTGACCTTGCAGTTCGCAGCCCAATTCGTAACCACTATGCTACCAGAGCAAAAGGAACCTGTACATAGACCAAGAGGCAGTCATTTGAACAGACCAAGGGGATACTGAATGGGTAAAATCAGGAAAGATGTGGGCCAGTGTCATATCTTTTCACCATATTTATTCAATCTGTACGCTGAGCAAATAAACTGAGGGGTTGGATTATATGAAGGAGACGATAGCATCATTACAAGGCCAGGGGCAGATTGTGGAACAGACCATCAATTGCTCATATGCAAATTCAAACTGAAGCTGAAGAAAATGAAAACAAATCCATGAGAGCTAAAATATGACCTTGAATATATCCCACCTGAATTTAGACATCATTTGAAGAACAGATTTGACACTTTAAACACTAAAGACAGAAGACCAGAAGAGTTGTGGGATGACATCAAGAACATCAT
>NW_006408700.1:3462208-3477573 GCF_000296735.1 Chrysochloris asiatica
AAATAATCTGAGAAGCTGTGTTATATGAAGGAAAACGTGGCATCCTATTAGGGGAAGACTCATTAACAACCTGCGATATACAGATGATACAACCTTGCTTGTTGAAAGGGAAGAGGACTTAAAACATTCATTGATAGAGGTCAAAGAGCAGAGCCCTCAGTATGGATTACATCTCAATGTCAAGAAAACAAAAATCCTCACCAATGGACTAATAAACAACATTCTTATCTATGGAGAAAAGATTGAATTTGTCAAGGACTTCATTCTTCTTGGATCAACTATCAACACTCACAGAAGCAGTAGTCAAGAAACCAAATGATGTATTGAATTAGGCAAATCTGCTGCACAAGACCTTTTGAAAGTGTTGAAGAGCAATGATGTCAGTTTGAGGCATAAGGTGCACCTGACCCAAGCCATGGTATTTTCAATAACCTCATATGCATGTGAAAGCTGGACAGTGAATAAGGAAGACTGCAGAATAATTGATGCTTTTGAGTTATGGTGTTGGAGGAGAATAATGAAAGTGCATGGGCTGCCAAACGAACCAACAGATCTATGTTCGAAGAAGTGTAGCCAGAGTGCTCCTTGGAGGCCAGGATGGCCAAACTTCATCTCTCATACTTTGGACATATTGTCAGTGGGGACCAGTCGCTGGAGAAGGACTGCTCTACAGAAGGTGGAGGGTCAGAAAAAAACAGGAAGACCCCCAACGAGATGGATTCACACAGTGGCAGCAGCAATGTGCTCAAATACAGCAATGGTTATGAGGTTGGTGCGGCACTGGACAGATTTTGTTTTGTTGTGCATAGGGTCACAGTGTGT
The DNA here is from genome assembly GCF_000296735.1 of Chrysochloris asiatica. Classification (NCBI taxonomy): domain Eukaryota; kingdom Metazoa; phylum Chordata; class Mammalia; order Afrosoricida; family Chrysochloridae; genus Chrysochloris; species Chrysochloris asiatica. Next base: position 3,463,031 of record NW_006408700.1, read on the forward strand.
CAGTATCAACTCAATGGCACCTAACAACCACAGCAATAAGTGTATATGTATATAAGCTTGGCAATAGCGTCTGCCATGTGATGTGAATAAATACCAGCACCTCTGTCCTTGTCAGTGGTGATCACAATGATGCTCTTCTGTTCCCCAGGATATAAAAATGGAAAAAAAACAAATAAACAATGTTATGGTTTTTGTAATGTTCATGGGTAAAGAGATAATATAAAGTGGAAGATAAAGTATGAGTTTTAATTTTATTGGCAAAGCTTATGTATGTACATCTTTTTAAAAAATGACTCTCATGTTGATGCAGTGAATTCAAGTTTAATAATACTCTTATAGAAAATCCCACTGAGCTCTTTGAGATAAGAAAAAGGCAGCAGCTAAAAAGAATAAATGGCCTGAAGTCACACATTGGATGGGGTCAAGAAAATAAATATGTTTAGCACTGGATCCAAAGGTTGAAAGAGATTGATTTAAATGGCTCCACTTAGAGAAAATGACAAAGTTCCAACACTTTTTGGCAGGCACGGTATTTCATGCTTAAAAGTTGTGTTCGGATACATTCTTTCTTCTTTCTCACAGAGCCTGTATAAATGGAAGCCAGATATCTGCCTGCAACTTCAGCTTGAAATAAGACTATGAGGATATGAACATGCCATCACAGTTAATGATGGCATGGATTATAATGCAATAAAATCATAATCTGTCTCTGCATTTAGCACAGTGCTTTGTAATGACGTCCTATATGAAGATGTCTCTCCCGCGCCTCGTACTGGCTAGAAATGATTCTCATGCAATCTGCAAGGATCTATCTCATGTTTGAGCACTAGGGTAGTATCAGCTGTGAAGATGAAAAGAATTGCTTATTTGCTTACTCAGGAAAGATTAAAGGCAGAGAACACAAGAATTTGGTTGAAAACCGTGCACCATGGCATCATGGAGCTTGATGGAAAGTCTAAACGGTGTTTAGGCCATATTATGAGGAATTTTTTTTATTAAAAAATGTAAACTGTGACTCAGAACATGGTCTCTCCTTGATCAACCATTACCTGGAAATCTGTTTAAGGATCCATGGTGGAGCAGTGTTTAAATGCTCAGTTCCTAACGTGAAGGTTGGTGATTGAAACCTCCAGCACCTCCACGGAAGAAAGATGTGGCAATCCATTTCTAGAAACATTGAAACCTTGGAAATGCTACAGGGACAGTTCTGTTAAATCTGTTTTATTCTAACTGATGATTAGGGGAGATGAATTTTCAAAGTGTTGTTGTTATTGTTAAGTGCCGTTTGGTTGGTTCCCACCCATAGCGACCATGGGTAGGGTTTCCAAGGAGCAATTGGTGAGCTTGAACCACTGACCTTGTGGTTTAAACCGACTTTGCAGTCCACTGCATTAACCCACAGCACCACACCAGGACTCCTTTGAAGTGTTGTTCAAGTCTAAACTATGGAGTTCTTTATACTTAATTGTATTGTTGTTAGGTGCCATCGAGTCAGTTCCAACCCACAGTGACCCTCTGTACAACAGAACGAACCACCACCTGGTTCCGCTCCATCCTCACAATTGTTGCTACTCTTGAGTTCATTGCTGCGGCCACTGTGCCAATCCATCTCATTGGGGATCTTCATCTTTTGTGCTGACTCTCCACTTTAGCCAGCATTATGTCCTTCTCAAGGGACAGGTCCCTCCTGACAATATGTCCAAAGTATACAAGATGAAGCCTGGCCCATCTTGGCGTCTAAGGAGCATTCTGGTTGTACTGCCTCCAGCAGAGATTCTAACTGTTGCGAGTAGATTATTTGTGGTTGTAGCAATGAGCTCAAGTGGAGCAATTGTGCGGATATTGCAGGACCAGGCAGTGCGTCATTCTGTTATATATAAGGTCACTCTAAGTCTGAATTGACTCAATGGCATATAGCAACAACAATTGCTGTAAAACCTAAGGACTTTTCGTTTTATGGTATGTCATGATATCTCAGTTATTATGTAATGCAAACTTTCATATGATTTTTAGTTTTCTTTGTTTAGGCCATATAAACATAATAGAAAAGTCATGATTTTATTTGACTCAAACATCACTTGATATTAGTTCTTACATTTCTCTTTTTATATCTTAGATTCCAAAGCTGGACATGTCCCAGAATCTGGCTGGGAAAACATTAACAGAATAATGTTAGTATTTCACCTCAAAATACATTAGAAATTATTGATAATATATACACTTTTGTGAAATTTTGAGAGAGAAAAAAACTGTGTGCTTTTTTGCATCCTAATTAGTTTAGAATGAGATTAGATTACAATGAATTTATTTTTACTTACATATATTTTCCTTCATATTAGTCCTAGAAAAGTGCTAAGTATGTGTAGAAATTGCCACAAAGTAGATGTAATTCACAGCATATTCATGGATTAAGATGTACAGAATCAAAGCCAATTCTCCCATGAGTCTAGTCTACCTGCCCTGTGACTGCATTTGGATGTTTAATGCAGGGATGGTGGGTCCTTGTTAGGTACAGCTTCTAGAGGATGAAGGTACCTGGACCCAGTGAGTGGCATAGATTGGGAAGAGGATGTTACTAAGGACTAAGAATGCGAAGAGCACTCAATTCAGTTCTACTGCTCTGGTATCACTAATATCAAGTAATGTTTGAGTAGACCTTCTCTGAAGGATTCCAAAGCCACTACACAAGAGCCCAGTGGTTTGTGTTGTTCACTGCCATCGAGTCAGCCTGTTCCTGAGTCATCTCCATAATTGGTTGTAAATCAGGCCATTGCGATCATAGAATTTTGGAAGTAGATAGCCAGGCCTTTCTTCCTGGTCTTAGTCTGGAGTTCAGCTGAAGTCTGTCAGTATCACACCCTCTCACAAGTCTGTACAGGTTCTGCCTGTGGATAGGGTAAATTGGCCAGGAATCCAACCCAGGTTTGCCTGGACCACCACTGCTCTCAGAAAATAGTGGTGTTTGAAGTGGACAAAAAACAAAACAAAACAAAAAAACTTTAAAGGGACTTCCACTTAAAGCTAAATTAACTTTCAAATGTAGAATACCCAGATAGTGTCTTCCTATAGAATAATTAATTTGACAAGGTGTGGAGACCTGGTGTGGCACTGTAGGATAAACAGTGATATGCCAACCACGAGGTTGGTGGCTCAAATTCACTAAACACTCCTTGGAAACCCTATGGGAGTGGTTGTGTGCTGTGGAGTCGGTTCCAACTCATAGTGACCCTGTATAGGGCTTCTGAGGCTATAAATCTTTACAGGAGCAGAAAGTGGCATTTCTCCCTTAGAGCAAACTGGTAGATTCAAACTGCTGACCTTGCAGTTAGCAGTCCAGCTCATAATCCACGACAGTACCAGGGTTCCTTTGGAAACCTTATATACGGTTGCTCGTTTTCAGATTTGACTTGACAGCTGTAACCACAATAGTCCAATGTCCAATGGCATACACGTACAAACTCTCTAAGCCCTATAAACATTCTTCTGCTCTCATATCCATTTATAAAATACACGTGAATGGATGTTCAGACACATTGTGGCTATGCTGGGTTATCTGTCCAAACAATACAGTCTTTTAATTTGTTTTGTTTCCCATATAAACGGAATATTTTCTTATTAACCCCTGTGACATCTGAATATATGTTCTGTTTACTGCCAGACCCAACTAGCTTTATTGATATATTTTACATTAAGCTGCCTAGTAAATTTGCAAATGCAGCAATTGTTGCAGTGAATTGAATTTCAGAGGCAATGCCCTGAATGTTTCCTTCTAGACAATACAAATGATGCTGTCTAATGCCAGTAATAACTAGCCACAAGCCAAGGTCTTTCCATTAAAAAAAAAATTTATAATGAGGTGGTCACTTTTCTTGTACAGAGTAGAGGAAATTGGTCATGAAAATCTAGATATTTTTGCTCTTAAATTTTATTAAATAAATCATAGTCTGGTATTTAAAATCAATAGCTGTAGCGAAAACAAACTGCATTGTATGTGTGATTACAAACCGTTTTTAAAATAATGAAGGTTTCCATTTTAGCTAGTTGATTTCATTCAAATGAGTGTACATTTTTTTTTTTGATAGCTAGCACATTTATGATTTTTTTTTTCTATTTCAGATATACAGATCTAGGTCTAACATGGGTTATTGGTTAATAATATATATTTTTAAACTTATTATGAATTGAGTAATAGTTTATATGGGAGAACATCAGTTTTACACTCATCCTATCATATTTCGTTCCATTACAATGATTACAATCCCCTCCATACATCATCATTCAACAGTATTTGCTTCTATTCCCTCTGTTTTATATATATATATACATACACACTCAGGAATATATAATCATTCAAACAACCAAAGGGCACACCCTGCAAGCCTGCCCTCCGGCCGCCAGCACACATCCCCTTTATATCCATAAGTCTAGAGTCCTCAGCTGCTCCATCTCTCCACGTCATCATCTCTGCCTCCATCTCTGGCATTGCTGCTTCTCTGGATAGGGTCCCACACTCCGCTCTTCTCCCTTGATGGTCCCAGAGTCTTCCACTCCTGGACTGTAAGATCAACCACTCCCCCATTTTTGCTACAAAACTTATGAGTGTAAAGTTTTAAGTTAGCATTATGTTTTTGTTATTTCCAATGAATTCCTAGAGTGGTTTATAAAGTTATCATCCCAGATTATTTGGAAAATGAGGGCTGGTTACTTCCATGGACTTATTGGATAACATAAATAATGAACTTGCTCAATTTTTTGTTGTGGTTCAGTGCTGTTGAGTTGGTTCCGACTAATAGTGACCCTGTCTGTATAGGTTTCCAAGGAGCTGCTGGTGAGTTTGAACTAACTGCTGACCTTGCAGCTCAAACCAACCTTATGGTTGAGTACTTTTCCTTCAGTGCCACACCAAGATTCATTTGGCAGTTCAAATCATCTCAAAGATGCTTTGGAAGAAAGGATTCTCAGTGTACTTCCAAAAATTCAGCCATTAAATGCCTATGTAATGCAGTTCTACTCGGACACAGATGGAGTCACCAAGAGTAGCAACTGAATCAGCAGTTAATGGTGTTTTTTTATATACCCATAGGTTCTGATGATTTCTAACCATTCCTTAAGTAGGAAGCATGAACATATTGATGACCCTTCCTCCCACCAAATGTTCAAAAATCCTAGCGCTGTCTGTCATGCTTCTCTACCCCCAATTCTGGAACCATGCTGCCTGTCAGAGAATGCTGGGTAATGTTGGGCTCCCTGTGCCCCAGTCTCTGCCTTCTGTACCTGCCTCACTTCCTCCCAGAGCTGGGATCTTGCCCTAGAACTCCGTCTCATGATCACAACAAGCCCCGTTTTCCAGCTCTTGAAGCCCTGTATACTGTTTTGCCCACTGCAGAGATTTCCATCTGACTCCCTCCAGTAGGCCCCTTGACTTGCTTCACCTTCAATAGGGACCACCACTAACTGGGTTCAACTGATATCCTTGTTCTATCTTCAGGTTCTGGCTACCCCAGGAAACCCCCTAGTACCCTTGGTTTGGACATTCTGTAGGCCTGGACCTTCTGGGTTAACACCTAAGTCTAGAATGCCCTTTGATTTAGATAAATTGGTATGAATGAATTTAATGAATGAGTGTTCCTGAGAATGTAACCATATGATTATAAGAAGAATAACTTTGGGGTATCTGCACACGTGTCATAACTGTGTTCATGCCTTTTATATGTTGTTGCTGTTGTGAAGTGCTGTCGAGTCAGTTCTGACTCGTAGTGACCCTGTATAGGAACAGCTGGTGGGTTTGTGGTTAGCAGTCAAGTGCTAATCCTACAGTGCCACACTAGGACACTGCTCATTGTAGAGAGCTGAATATATAGATCATGTGGTGAAATCTGAGGGAATCTTTAATGAGTACAATGAACAAAAGACAAAAGTGTTAGTGTTTCAAAGGCTTGGTGGAATACTAAGGCAAAATGATGAAACATAGAGTGGGGGAATGGGTTTTTAAGAGTGTTATGTTGTTGTTGTTAAATGCCATCGAGTTGCTTCTGACCCATAGCGACCCTAAGCAGGGTTTCTGAGGCTGTAATTCTTTACAGGAGCAGAAAGCCTCATCTTTCTCCTACAGAGCAGCTGGTAGTTTCAAACTGCTGACCTTGCAGTTCACAGCCCGATTTGTCACCACTACACTACTAGAGATCCTTAAGAGTGTTATAAGAGAGTGTAAATTCTATTTCTGCCAGATATTATTGTCAGGTGCCATCGAGTCGGAACCGACTCATAGCGACCCTATGCACAGCAGAACGAAACAATGTCCGATCCTGGGCCAACCTCACCACCGCTGCCACACTTGAGTCTATCAATGATGCCACCTGGCCAATCCATCTCATTAGGGGTCTTCCTCTTTTTCTCTGACCCTCCACCTTACCCAAGCATGACATCCTTCTCCAGCGACTGTTTCCTCCGGACAATATGTCCAAAGTATGAGAGACGAAGCTTAGCCATCCTGGCCTCCAAGGAGCACTCTGGCTGCACTTCTTCCAAAACAGATCTATTGGTTCTTTTGGCAGTCCATGGCACTTTCAGTATTCTCCTCCAACACCACAACTCAAAGGCATCAATTTTTCTACAATCTTCCTTATTCCTTATTCCTGCCAGATAGTGACTGCTAATAAAATCGAATTTCTAAATTGAGAGTTAAATATAAAATTGCTTGTTGAATGAGTGGCATCCTTGTAGTCTACACTGCACAGGATTCTCCTGGTGGGCCTTGCCATGATGATGACAGGAATACCACAAGGCAGCTCACTTTAATCCCCTCCAACTAAATAATGGAGTCTCTAATTTCAGCAGGAATACCTGTTCACTTTCCCACATTTTCTATTTGCTTTGGAGTTTTGACTTAAGAAAACAAAGACATTTGGGTTCTGTGAAATGCCTCCTAGACTTGTTCATCTCTAGCTCCCTTGATTTTAACACATTCCCTAAATGTATGCTATTGTTTCAGCACATTTAGATAGACTTATGGTGTGGCACTGCAGGATAATGCACTGGACTGCAAGGTCAGTTTGAACAGCAAGGTTGTCAGTTCAAACTCACCAACTGCTCCATAGAAACCCTATTCAGGGTCACTGTGAGTTGGAATCGACTAAATGGCACTTAACAACAACAACAAATGATATTTATTTCAGCCACAATTTGAAATATCTGGTTTGGTGCGTTATCATTGTCAATGCCCTTGTTTATTTAATTGTAAAGATTCCAGAATAATCTATTATCCTTGAAAAACATTAATTTACTTTACATTGGAAGCTTGTATGAGAGTTATGTTATTTCCAGATGTATGAATATAGTGACCTGAAATCTAATTTATACATCTGGAAACTCGAAATTTCATTTTGTGAGGCATATATAAGCTTGCATATTCCCTTGTGGTAAATTTAGAGGAATACTCTCATTGTTTCAGGATATATCATGCATATCTAGTTAAGAGACCTTGAAGCAAAATTGTCATTTCTGAATTTCGTCAGGCAATATATATGTATTTGCATTGGCAGTAAAGTTGCTAGAAAGAGAGGGGCTGATGTAGAAAAATTTCTCAGGTGCAGAGACTAGCAGGCTATTAATGTACGGTTCCATGGTTTCATTTTCTGGTCCTAAACTATGCGAGTTGGACTCATTTTGATTCTGCTCATATTGCTGCCAATACTTTTCTAATTATTTTTAAATCATTCACTCTTAAAAAAAAAAATTCTTCCCGGAACTGGGACCTTGTTGTAATACACCTCCTTATCACAACAAGGAGACGGGGGATGGGAGGGTCCTGCCTTTGTGCATCTGCTGGACTGGAAGTCTAATTATGTTTGATGTGACTGTTAAACCACAATGGATGCCAGTTTACACCCTGCAGTCTTGGTGATTTCTTAAACTTCTGAGTTCACAACATTGAAAATAGTTGCAAGAATCTTTGCATTTTGAAACGAGTGTAAATTGCTACAATTTGATGAATTTGACCTATACTTATGGATGTAGTAGCTCAAAATACCAACTGAGAGGGAAGGGGTCTTCACACCAAGGATCAATCCTATCCCCTCTGTATACACGGTAGATAAGGGCGGGCAACTTAGACATTGGCTACCTAAAATGAGGGGGCAATGAAGGCACAAAATGACTGGATTACAAGTTTTCAAAAGGGAGTTTCATTTAAGAGTGTGTATGGGAAGATAACGTCCCCACTGAATAGTTTTCATCTTGTCTGGACGGGTCTGGTGAAAAGAGGTGGGAATAAGATTCTTATGATTCGATAGTGAGTAATTGTTACAATATCTAATTGTGACTGTCACAACTGTAAAGGTAGAAGGCTTGTAACAAAAATGGGGGAATAGTTAATCTTACAGTCTAGAAACAGAGGACCCTAGGACCACCAAGGGAGAAGAGCACAAGCAGAATGTGAGCTCCTATCCAGAGAAGCAGTGACACCAGAGATGGAGGCAGAGATGATGACATGGAGAGGGGGAGCAGCTGAGGACTCTAGACTCAAGGAAAGAGAGGGACTGAGTGCTGGCAGCCAGGAGACAGGTTTGCAGAATGTGCCCTTTGGTTGTTTAAATTATTATACATTCCTGAATGTTTTTGTGTACCTCTCCCTCCCCACACACCACCAAAAAAAGAATCTTTGCTTTTTAATATTTGTTAAATCCCTTGCATATAAAATTAAGCAATTTCATCAAAATGCATTGGAGGACAAAAGTAATTTTCAGCAGGAGGTCTACATGTCTTGGAGATTTAGCCCAAAATGTGTGAAGTGATGTTACACAAATAGTCTTCAAAAAATGATCCTGTTAAATTCATTTGTGTGTCCATAGAAAGTACCTACTATCTGTGGTGTGCTCTCCAATCACAAAGAGTTTTGTTACAGAGAGCTCTCAATGAAGTGGCTAATTTATTCTTGCCAATTGCCCATGGCAATGGGATTAAGCCTCGTTAACTTGAAATGGAATGGATGCCTTCCATGATGGAGGAGGACTGTTTCTCTAAAACAATGCAGATACTGAGTATTTTTCTCATCTCCGGTAGCCACAGAGATCTCCAAGAATTACTTTATAAATCTTACTTTTTGATGATTTCTGAAATTGAATTCAGTTGAGCTTAAAACCTTTACTTCATTGGATTTTCATGCATGTCAAGGGCCAATGGACATGAAAAAAAAAAAAAAACTACAAACACAGCCCTTAAAGAAAACAAAGCAAAACCTCTTACATTGACTTGGATATCACGATTGGATGGGGTCCCAATGAATTGCCATTGATGAGTATCTCATTCTTTTCAGTAATGATGGCATCCCATGATGCCAGCAAATGGAGAGCAATTTTCCGCAGTAGCTGTGGTGACTAGTTTGTATCAAGATGAAATGTAGTCCAGTGACCACAGTAGGAAAATCTTGTACTTGCTTCTTTCTGATGCAAAAATTTTTTTCTCTGCTTGGTCACACAGAGTACCCTCTTAAAGTAAGATTTGACAAGGATCCACTGGCATTTTGTGTGTTTTTAAGAAACACAATGTTTTTGCAGTAAAGACAGTGATTCACGTTTACCACTTCTAGTTACTAAGTATTAAGGATCATTTGACAAGTTACAAGTACCTTTCGTCCTTCTTTACCAAATTATGAAAGCAAAGCGTATTTGGTTTATATCAATGGCTATGTAAGAACTGGATTAATGGTTAATATGAGGCTTTTATTTTAATATAGAACCATAAGAATTTGAAAAAGTCTGCTCAAATGTCAACCCAAACAGCTGAACTTGCTGTTTGATTAAGGAGTTGGACTTGCATGGATGGGTTTATTGGGAATGGCAGATTCTGAACTGACAGATGTCTGCCCTGAAGGTTTACAATTCTAAATCTTTTGTTGTAAAAAAAAAAATATTTAGGGTGAGATGTTGACACTGAAACAGTCCCCTCTGGATATTTAAGTATATTGCAATTATAATTAAGGCTACCAAATTTTATTTGAATGCTTGTGACAACCACAGCTAGGTTGTACCCAATAAAATGTACAACAATGCTAAAAAGGATTCTATTAAAGATTTTGGCATAGTACTCTCTTGAATAAAACATACATTTGAACATAGGCTAGTATACTGTGAGATAAATGGAACTTGGCTATACAATCAATAATGAAGTGCTTGGAATTTTTATCCATGGAAATTCAAGATGCTTTTAAATGTGGCTATAAAATGCAAAGATCTTTTTTTTGTTTTGTTTTAAAGATATGCAAACATACCAGTATTTATATTTACAGGATTTTAGTCTTTTTTTTTTGCAGAAGAACCTTTTTATATGTTGAAAATAGGGTTTTCCAAATCAAAGTAGTTATTTTCAAGAGCCAGTATAGCATAATAGCTTAGATTGTGTACAGAGTTCTTAGAATAGTGCCAGTTGTTGTTGTTAAGTGCAGTCAAGTTGATTCTGACTCATATTAACCCTGTGTAGACTATTTGAAGGTTTAAATCTTCGCTGGAACAGAAAGCCTCATTTTTTTTCCTGTGGAGCAGTTGGTGTGCTCGAACTGCCAGACTTGTGATTCGCAATCCAGTGCTTATGATATGGGGCCATCATGCTCCCAGACTAGTGCCTGGTGATGGTAGTGATTAAATCTGTAGGGGTAAAGAAAGCCTCATCTTTCTCCTGTGTAGTGATTGATAGATTTGAATGAATGACCTTGACTTTAGCAGCCCCGTACGTACATCATTCACTCATTACCAGAGCTCCTTAGAATAGTACCTGGTGTTGTTACGTGCCGTCAAGTCGGTTCCGACGCATAGCAACCCTGTATAGGGTTTCTGAAGAGCAACTGGTGAGCTTGAACCACCAACCTTGAGCAGTCCTGGTATGGAGCTGGGGGTTAATGCACTGGACCACAAGGTCAGTTTGAATCTTAAGGTCGGCGGTTCAAGCTCACCAAGTTACTCTTTGGAAACTCTATACAGGGTCGCTATGGGTCGAAACTGACTCGATGGTCCTTAAAAACAACATAGATAGATAGATAGATAGATAGATAGATAGATAGATAGATAGATAGATAGATAGATAGATATTCTTGGTGTGGTGCTTGGTTTGAATCACAAGCAATGTTGGCGGTTCAAGCTCACCAGCTGTTCTTCTGAAACCCTATACAGGGTCACTATGAATCAGAACCAACGGCACTTAACAACAATATATATGTTTGTTTGTTTAGCCTGGCTTTAGATTTACTGAAAAGCTGTGAGGAGAATCTGGAGTACAGACATTCCCCATCCTCACGTGGCCACACTCAGTTTCCCTGTTATTACTGTAGTATAGTGGGTTACCCATAGGACTGCTAACCACAAGGTTATAAGTTTGAATCCACTAGCCATCCATTGGGAGAAATGAGGCTTTTTGCTCTCATACAGATTTACAGTCTCAGATACCCTGTATAGTGTTTCTAACACCCTTACAGTTCTAGGGGAAGTATAAGTCAGAACCGAAATGCTCACAACAGCAACATTAGCATGGTACTTCAGCGATAATTAATGAATGGATATTGATGCATTATTATTAATAATATTAAAGTTCATACTTTATTCAGATTTCCTCCTCAGTTTTCATCTCATGGCCTTTTTCTGTCTCAGGACTCCAGGTAGGGAAATTTAGTCATTACATTAAGCTATCATGTTCCCTTAAGCAACTCTTGGCTGTGACCATTTCTCACACTTTCCTTATTTTTGAATGACTTTGACGTCTTGAGGAGTCCTGGTCAGGTTTTTGTACAATGTCTCTCATTTGGTATTTGCCTTATGTTTTCTTCATGAGAGGAATGGGCTCTTTAGGGAAGTAAAACTATCTGTATGCACATGTGGATGCATGACTTGATGCATGTGTGTCAAAATCCATAGAACCATACAGTTTGAAGAATGACTCTTTAATGCATGCAAATGGGATGAACTCATTTAGGAAGTAAAGGCTCTCTGAATGGAAGGCAGGCTGTAACAGAGGACTCTACTATGTAAATGCATGAAATAAATTCACTGGAGGAGGTGAGGGGAAATTGCTGACCAGAGTAACTTTGGAAATTAGTGGAGGCTGAAAGATTAAAGGCAAAAGGAACTTACTTACATAAGTACTGTACTCTAGTCGAAAGAAGATAAACAATTCTGAAACCGATATACTTGTATGCTAGAATTAAGTAAACCAATTAATTAAGTACATGAATTAGTGGTGGGATGGTAAATTTATTAATGGTTGAAGCCAGATTTTCCACTGTTGGAGTAGAATATTTATAAGCAAGCAGTGGGAGGAATTGAGAATGGCCATGTTAACAATGAATTAGAGTTAGAGACGTCACTATGAAATCGTTTATAGCTTAATATTTGTTGTGTCCTCAAGTTGGTTCTGACTCGTAGCGATCCTGTGTAGAGTTTCCAAGGAGTGGCTAATGGGTTTGACTCACTGACCTTGTGGTTCAAACTGACTTTACGGTCCAGTGTGTACCATACAGCACCCCACCAGGACTCCTATATAACAATATACAGATGGGCAAATATATAAGTATGTATGCATATGTGTATGTACATGGATACGTATACACACATACATTTCCTTATTATTTGAGAAAGCTTAAAAGCAACAACACCCCAATAGCAACAAGCACACCTAGCACCCAGCTCTTGGTTTCTAATATTATTCTCTCATAAAAAGAGCCAGATCCTCTTGGAGAAGTTGATGATTTTAGGACTGAGTTGGGAGTATACAAGATGAGCTTGGAGTATCCTTGCAATGCCAAAAAGTGAGCAAGTGTTCAAAAAGCAAACAAAACACAAAACCAAAAAATAATGATGGAGGCAGAGGTAGGAACAGGGAGCAGGTGAGGACTCAAGATTCATGGAAAGAGAGGGACTGAGAGCTGGCAGCCAGGAGGCAGATCTGCAGAATGTGCCCTTGGGTGTGAGTGTTAAAAAAAAAAAAAAAAAAAGGCTAAAATGAATAAAGAGAAATACTGTTAACTGATGGTACATGGTGGGGATTATAATCATTGTAATGAAACAAAGTATATGATTTGTTGAATGTAAAACTGATGATCTGCCCTATAAACTTTCACTCGATTCACAATAAAAACTTAAAATAATAATAATAATCATGGAGAGATGTGAAAGGAACACAGACGCCAACTGAAAGAGTTACCAATGGCCAAATGAACAACAATTTGATTAAAAAAAAAATTGTATTAGATTATAACCCAAAGTATAAAATAACTATCAATAAGTCCATAGTGATGAAATAAATGAATTGGTGAAGAATAGACACTTCTTCCATGCAAAGGACTTTTGAAAATTTACATAGATAATCTGTCTTCAAGGAAGTACAGCATATTTCCCCACCTTTTAAGTGTGGGCTCTGGGTAGTGAGTTCCTTCCTGACTGACTCTACCTCACCCAGGTGATCAAGGTCAGCATGAGCAATGATGAATCATGTGGATGACATGTACCCTTGGCAGGAGTGCTGAAAATGGCTCTTTCCTTCTGTGGTCATCATTCCCAAACCTATAACCCCAACCTGATCTTGAAAGGAACATCAAATCAATTCTACCTGAGGGAAATTCTACAAAATGCTTGGCCTCCTTGAAATTGAAATGATCATCAAAGACAAGGAAAGTCTGAGAAACTGTCAGAGGCAAAAGGAGCCTGGAATACACACTAGATGAAAAACAAGGAAATCTGAATAAGGTATGGACTTCAGTTCATAAAAATAAGTGCCTATATGTATATGGAAGTCCTGGTATGGTGCTTTAGGATAAGCACTGGACTGTTAACCATAAGGTTGGCAGTTCAAACCCACTAGCATCTCCTTTCCTATACAGGATCGCTATAAGTGAGAACTGACTCCACAGTATTTAACAACAACCATAACATCTACATGATAGCCTGTCTCCACGCCAGTGTTCATAGATTTGTCTCTTTTTTAAACAGTTGGATATTATTCTATTGTACGTATGGCAAATAGTTGAAACATAAGGGAACAAACATTTGTGAAAAGCTCTTTGACTTTTTTTTTTTATTTATTTAGATGATATTTAATACATACGTAGTGCAAAAAAATTAATACTGACTGTGTTTGTTTGGGCTCTGTTCCACTTTCTGTTCTTTTCATCAATACCACGCTGTCTTGACTAGGCTAAGCACTGGATCACAAGGTCGGTTTGAACTGCGAGGTCTGCAGTTCAAACCCACAAGTCTTTCTCCAGAAACCCTATGCAAGTTTGCTATATGTCGGAACCAACTCCACAGCAGACACTTAACAACAACAAGAATATAACTTTGTGGTAATTCTTAAAATCGTGAAGTATGAATCCTTCAACTTTGTTCTTCATTTGATCATTCTTAGGGCTATTGTACTTTTCAGAAACTGTATTTTTTGCAAATTGAAGATTTGTTTCAACCCTGTGTTGAGCAAGTCTATCAGCACCATTTTTCCATGTGTAAAATTTTGGCAATTTGTATGAGATTCCAATTTTTTTTATAATGCTAGAGTCCTGGTGTGGC
>NW_006408700.1:3478103-3480262 GCF_000296735.1 Chrysochloris asiatica
TGACCTTGCAGTCCAGCACATTAACCGGCAGTGTCACACTAGGACTTCTTTATATGAACTAGGAAGGGAAAAAAACACAAAACTTGTAACTTGCTTTGTTGTGATATTCATATTGCAGTGGTCTGTAACCAAACCCAAAATAGCTCCCAAGTATGTCTGCATTATGTTGACTATTCTAATTCCTTTGCTTTTCCATATAAAGTTTATAAGAAGTTTGCTAATATTTTTATTTTCACGCCTATAGAATGATCCCATTCCTCAATTGTTATATTTGGCATGCTATAATTGTTTACGGTTGTACAAATTCACATCCACTCTTAAAAATTTGCCTCCACTGTGAGTATATTCACCCTCAAAGTATTTGAGCAATTGTAACACTCTTCGAAAATATGTATCTGGCCTCCCAAGTTGCTTTCTTTAATGGGTAACACTTAGTTGAATGCATAAATTTGAATATTTAAATCCTCTTATAGTTCTTTGATAAATATCCCATCCTACAATGGTTGTAACACCTACCACTGAGATTGTTGAGAAAGTTAAATTAGAGAGCAGGTATGAATTAAACATGCCTACAGCTTTAAAAAAAAGTATTAAATAAATGCTACTTTTCCTTCTTATTCTAAAAGTTGTCTCATTTTCTCATTAAAAAAATATCTGAAGAGTTTAACCTCACATAATAGTGTGGTACAAGATTTGCCATTTCTTTAAGTTTTATTTAACACCATTCACTTTTAAAGCACATACTGCATTATATAAAAGGCCCAACTGCCAAATAAATACATTTAATTTTACCCAGAAATGCATTAAACATTTATAATGTTAAAGTTAATGGATTTTGAGAATGTATTCAATTAATACTAAAAGAATAACTTTGATACTCTTTCAATGCACACTCTAAAACTGGTAGAGTTATGAAACGAATATTGAGAACTTTTGTAAGTTCCTCTATTGAATAGTGGGTGACTTCAGTTAGAATGATTTGCTCACGCAGGATAACACCTAAGGAGCATCAGAGCTGAATGTCCATGAGTTACAGATTGCATATAAGCAGTGGATATGTAAGATTTCTTCCAGTGTCCTCTGGGATTATTAGCACCTGCAAAGAGCCATCCTTTTAACAGGTCTGTTCTTGGGCTCACGTGATATTTGGCTTTGATGCTGGTACTAATACCCAACACAAATAAAATGACAAAGATAAAGTCTTCAGAATTAAGATCCTACATTGGATGATACTGCTAGAAAATGGATAAAACCAAAATCAAACTCACTTCTATCTAGTCAGTTATGACACATAGTTGACCCTGAATAGGGTTTATGACCACATCTTTTGGAAGAGACGGTGGAAAACTCCATATCATCAGCCAAAACAAGGCCAGGATCACACTGTGGAATAGACTATTAATTGTTCATATGCAAATTCAGGCTGAAGCTGAAGAAACTTAAAACAAGTCTACGAGAGCCGAAATCTGACCTTGAACGAATCCCTCCTAAATTTAGAGATCATCTGAAGAACAGATTTGATGCATTAGACAACAATTACTGAAGACCAGAAGAGTTGTGAGATGACATCAAGAACATCATACAAGAAGAAAGCAAAAGGTCATTAAGAAGACAAGAAAAAAGGAAAATATTAAAATGGATGTCAGAAGAGACTCTGAATCTTGCTTTCCCATGTTAGAGGTGCTAAAGCAAACGGAAGAAATGGAGAAGTCAAAGAGGTGGACAAAAAATTCAAAGGAAAGCTTGAGAAGACAAAGTCAAGTATTATAATGAAATATGCAAAGACCTGGAATTAGAAAACCCACAGTGAAGAACACACCCAGCTTTTCTCAAGCTGAAAGAATGGAAGAAAAAAATCCAAGCCTTGACTTGTAATATTGAAGGATTCGATGCCCTAAATATTGAATGATGCAGAAAACATCAAAAGAAGATGGAGGGAGTGCACATAGTCACTGTACCAAAAATAAACGGACAATGTTCAGCCATTTCAAGAAATGGCATATGATTAAGAGCCAATGGTATTGAAGGAAGAAGTTCAAGGTGCATTGAAGACATTGGCAAAAAACAAAGCTTCAGGAATTCATGGAATACAAATTGATTTCAACAAACTGGTGACGCACTGGAGGCATTCACTCATCTGTGCCAAGAAATTTGCAAAA
>NW_006408700.1:3480902-3489746 GCF_000296735.1 Chrysochloris asiatica
ACAGGGTCGCTATGGGTCGGAACCGACTCGACGGCACTTAACAACAACAACAATAGTTATTACAAGATACAAATAAAGTACATTTATTTTTAGAGGCCTGGTGTGGTGCTGTAGGATAAGCACTGGACTGCTTACAACAAGGTCAGAAGTTTAGATCCCAAAGCTGCTCTTTGGAAACCCTATACAGGTTCGTGATGAGTCAGAACCGACTCAACGGCACTTAACAACAATGACAACATTGTTATAACATATTCCTTTATTTCCATAAAATTAAAGAAAACAATTCATTCTCAAGTTTTGATCTGATTGAATGAAAATTGAATGTATTTTATTAATGTTGTTGTTAAGTGCTGTTGAGTCAGTTTTGAGTCATGGAGACCCGATATAGGGTTTCAAGTAGTACCTGGTGGGTTTGAACTGCTGACTTTGTGGTTAGCGATCTATTGCTTATCCTACAGTGCCACACCAGGACTCATTTTATAAATAGGGAAATGTAAAAATGTAAAAATATTTAGTTATTTCATCTGGATATTAAATTTCACTGGGATATAGCATCTGTTTCATTATATCTGTAGTGATCAGGGAATGACGCTCTTGTTTTTAGCGTAAGTAAAAGGAGCTCTGGTAGCATAGTGGTTCTGAATCGGGCTGTGAACCGCAAGGTCAGTAGTTTGAAACTACCAGCTGTTCCATGGAAGAAAGATGAGGCTTTCTACTCCCATAAAGATTTACAGCCTCAGAAACCTTGTACAGGGTCACTAGGAGTCGGAACCGACTCCACGGCACATAACAACAACAACATTAGAAAGAAGGAGTCCTGGTGTGGCACTGTAGGATAAGCACTGGACTTCAAGTTCGGTTTGTACTGCAAGGTCAGTGGTTCAAACTCACCAGTTGCTCCTGAGAAACCTTATACAGGGTTGCTATGAGTCAGAACCAACTTCATAATACTTATCAACAACAACATTGGAAGGAGGAAAGTAGTTCCCAGTATATGGTGCTTCTTCAGGTAACATCTAAAACTGAAGCTTAATATAGTCCACATATTCCTATTGTCCAAGTAACATAAAACACAATTATTAGCCATTCCAACTAAATCACATAGTACTAGGCAAAGAAATGTTTTTATTTGATGAGACCCTCATTTTGTCACTATCAAATCTTTTGAGCGACTTTCCTCACTCATTTTCCAGCTCTGTTTTGTGCCTGCTGGTCTGCTAGATACTGGGTATGCAAAGGCATAGACATCCGAAGTCCATGCCCAGTGGTGGATACTTAAGCAGAGGTTGGACACACTGTTTTAGGAGCAATGGCTGAAGTAAGCAAGAAACAACCACAGAGAAAATATCCCCGAGGAGCGTGTGTTGGGCAGTGTTGGTGTGGAGAGAGAGTGGTGGTGGAGAGCTTCCCAGATGGGTGAAACGGAGCCTTGGAAAAGGCATTAGCTGTGTAGAGGTCAGTATCGTGCATCCCAGGGAGAGCATTTTTCTTCTGTCAACTAGTCCTAGAATTGCATCCAATAATTTAACAGAGACTATAGTTTTTAAATGTATATGTCATTGTCCTGAGTATCACGATGCTGCTGCTGACAAGATTCCCATCCAGGTGCATAACTAGCTCACGAGACTGATAGATGGATGGCTGCCATGTTTCCATTGTATGTGTTCACAATACAACGTACCTTCTGTCCTTCCGGCTACTTTCCAGGTGAAGACCCATGGCCAGGTTCTTTGTGTCACTGCATTTGAGGACTAGCTCCAGTATTTTCTTCTTTTCTCCTTCCTCTGTTGTACTTTCTCCATTTGCTATTTATGGACACCATCCCTGTTACTGACTTTTGCGCTTCCTCAGAATTTAAGTGTCTCTGTGTTTCCACAAAGGAGAAGACCAGTCTGATCATTGTTCTTTTGCCAAAGGCATTGTAGGTACTAATTTGTCTTTTGTTAAATACATTCTAGAACATTTATTATACGTATAGTATATAGTTTCATATCACAGAATGATATTTTTCACATACTAAAGCCTCACACATAGTTTGTTAGGGGAGTAAAGCAGACATTAAAATAGTATAAGCAGTTTGAGTAGTAATTAATTTTTGTTTCAGAACAAGTTGAATTATTTCATTGCAAGGATCATCTTATTTGGGAAATTGCCTGCTCTAATGAAAAAAGGGTATTTTAATGTAAATCCAAATCTTACAGTTGGGATAATGAAATACTTGGAGGCCAGGATGGCTAAGCTTCGTCTCTCCTACTTTGGACATATTGTCCGGAGGAAACAATCATTGGAGAAGGATGTCATGCTGGGTAAGGTGGAGGTTCAGAGAAAAAGAGGAAGACCTCTAACGAGATGGATTGGCCAGGTGGCATCATTGATGGACTCAAGTGTGGCAGCGGTAGTGAGGTTGGCCCAGGATCAGACATTGTTTCATTCTGTTGTGCATGGGGTCGCTATGAGTCGGTTCCGACTCGATGGCACCTGACAACAACAACAACAACAAATCATCTTGGTGTGGTGCTATAGGCTAATGCGCTGGGACACAAGGTCAGTTTGAGCCACAAAATTGGAAGTTCAAGCTCACCAGCGACTCCTCAAAAAGTCTACACTGGGTTGCTATGGAACAGAATTAACTCAACAGCACTTAACAACAATAAGAAATAAAATGTTCAATAAGGTCAGTCTCTCTCTTTCTGCCAAATATCCTCAGCTTTGTATATCCATCCTTTTTTTTTTTTTTTCTAATTAAGAAATGCATGTGTGCAAAGAGTCTTCAAAAATTTGTGGGGAAATTCCATAATTTTTTCACTCAATTTTTCCATGAACTTTTTGAAGCCCCCTCGTATATCAGCCGGGTAGTGCTAATACCAAGATAGGGAAAAACTTCAGGGTAACTTACTGTTTTGGGGCATTATTATTTCATTAGGTAGAAGATGGATTTGACAACACTAATACTGCAGGAAAAATATATTTGTCTACAGAGTACTAATAATTCTGGAACTATATAGTAGCGGGCGGTGTACTGGTTCAATTTGCTTATAAGTTAAATAAAAAGATTATCTATATATCCAAATAAATTCAGTTGGACTTCTGGTCCCTGCATGGCAAAGTAACAAGTATTAAACTTACCTGATTACTATAAACAGCAATAAAATTGGACAAACTTTATGAAACAACTGTTTTCAGGCATTGGACAACAGGTGGCACAGTGAAAGAAGGAAAACTCCACCTTCCTCCTTAGTTTTCTGCCAGTACTTTCTAAGCTACATCACAGCAAAACAGAGCTCAAAGAAGGGGAGATTTGTGATATTGGCATTAGAATAGATAAACAGATCAATAGAACAGAATCGAGTCCGGAATTAGACCCACGCACGTATGGTCAATTAACTTTTGGCAAGGTAACAAATAAATCCAATTGGGAAAGGAAAGTCTTTGTAACCAACAGTGTTGGCATAACCAGATATCCATATGGAAAAAAATGAACCTCAACCCCTAATTCTCATTATATCTCAAACTTAATGTGTGCTGAATCATAAACCCACACATAAAAGCTATAACTATAAAGTGTCTAGACAAAAACAAAGGACACTATGTTAATGACCTGGGAAAAGCAAAGAATACCCAGGACATGCAATTACTAATCATCAAAGAAAAAAAAATGATAAATTGTGCTATCAAAATATAATTTTTCTCATCTGGAGACACATTTAAGAAATGAATAGGTAAACCATAGACTGAGAGAAAATATTCACCAACTTAGAATTGACAATGGGTTTGTATCTAGAATACATAAATAACTTCTACAGTTAAATTGTGAACAGACCAAATAACAACAAAAAGATAGTCAACAGACTTAGACAAGTCACTCACGGAACATATACAGATGGACAGTAGTAAATGACAATACACACATTATTGGTCATAAGAAATGCAAATAGAACCAGAAAGAATAGCACTGCATACTCTCTAAGTACCAAGACAGTTGCTATGGAGTTGATTCCAACTCATGGAGACCACATATGTGTTAGAGTAGGTAGAACTCTACTTCAAATGGTTTTCAATGGCTGATTATTTGGAAATAGATTCTCAGGCCTTTTTTTCTGAGGCGCTTCTGGGTGAACTGTCAACCTTTCAGTGAATAGTTGAGTGTGTAACCATTTGTACCGGGCAGGAACTCCTATATACCTCTTCTAGTGATTAAAAAAAACAACAAACATTAACAGCACCAAGTGTTGGCAAGGATGTGGAGCTACTGGAGCGCTCATAAATTGACGATGGGAGTGAAAAATGAAACAGCCAATTTGGAAAACAGTCAGTTTCTTATTAAGCATGCATCTCTTCTTCGTCCCAGCAATTCCACCTTAGATATGCAATCAAGAAAAGGAGAACGCAGGTCCAGGAACTATTTGTATGAAAAGCTTCATAGCAGTATTATTCATAATAGCCTAAAACGGAAAACAAACTAAATGTCTATCAAGAAAAGAGAATGGACAAACTGATATGTCATACAATGAAGTACTATTCATTCATAAAAAGGAATTAATATGCTAAATGAAAGACATTAAAAAAAAAAAAGAAACTGTATGATTCCATAGTTATTAGATATTGTTCAGCTGATTTTTGATTCATAGAGACGCATATCCCACAGTAGAAGTGCCCCACAAGGTTTTCTTGGCTGAAATCTTTATGATGCAGATTGTCAGCTCTTTGTTCCATAGAGCTGATGGGTGGACTCAAAAACCAACCACCTTCTAGTTAGCTGCCAAGTGTGTAACCATTGCAAGATCAGAGTTTCTGAAGTTCTAGAGCAGAGAACACTGTTCACGGTTTGTGTATGTCAGTGGCTGCCCCGTTTTTTTTTTTGTTGTTGTTTGTTTGTTTGTTTTGTTTTTTGGTGGGGGGCATCATCATTGATTTGGAAAGAACATGGAGGGAACTAGGAGGAATGTTTCAGCTCTTGACTAGAAGTGTATTGCATAAATGTAAGTCACTTTTAAAAGGTCAAGAAACTGTAAACATAAGATCTGTGCACTTCCCTGTATATAAATTATATACCTGCCAAATAGCAGTAGATGTTGACACATGAAAAATTCTAATGATTTGTCTTTCCTCTATAAAATCTAAAATTTTAGATTCCATTTTATGTGTATATAAATGCACATATGTAAATCACACAGACACACATACATATATTGAGTTGGTTCCAACCCAGTGACCCTGTATAGGGTTTCCAAGAAATGCCTGGTGAGTTGAATCCCTGACCTTGAGGTTCAAACCAACTTTGCAGCCCAGAACATTAACCCACAGCACACACATGCACAAGGGGGCTTCAAAAATGTATAAAAAAATGAAATGAAAAGATAACAGAATTTTTCCACAAACTTTTTGAAGCCCTCTCATATACGCACAGACACATACATGTTTTTGATGTTAGATACTGTCAAGTCAGTTCCAATTCATAGCAAACCTATGCATAATAGAACAAAACACTGTCTAAACCTGCACCATTTTCACAACTGGTTTTACACTTGAGCAAATCCATCTTGTTTGCAAAAGAGAATCACCTTCTTTTTCACTGATCCTACACTTCACCAAGCATGATGTCCTTTTGTGGGAATTGGTCCCTCCTGATATATCCAAGGTATGAGAGAGCAAGTCTTGCCATTCTGGCTTCTAAGGAGGATTTTTAACTGTATTTCTTCCAACACAGATTTGTTTCTTCTTTTAGCAGTCCATGGTACTTTCTTTCAGTAGTCTTCAACAACCCTTTAACTCAAATGCATCAATTCTCCTACGGTCTTCCTTATTCATTGCAACTTTCACATGCATATGAGACTATTAAAAATACCATGGCTTGGTTCAGGTGCACCTTAGTCCTCAAACAGATATCTATATTCTTGAGCACTTTAAAGTGATTAACTTTAGAGCACAGAGCACTTTAAAGTGATTAACTTTAAAGCACAGATTAACGTGATGCAATATACTTCATTTGATTTCTTGACTACTCCTTCCATGAGTGTTGACTGTGAATCCAAGCAAAATGTAGTCTTTGACAATTTCAGGCTTTTCTCCATTTATCATGATGTTATTTGTAGACCTGATTGTATTTTCTTTCTTAATATTGCAGTGCAATCAATATTGAAGACTATAGTCAAGGAGCTCTGGTAGCCTAGTGGGTATGAATTGGGCTGCTAATCTCACGGTCAGCAGTTCAAAACTACCAGCAATTCCATGGAAGAAAGATGAGGCTTTCTGCTCCTATACAGCAACCCTGTACAGGGTTGCTATGAGTCGGAACCGACTCCACAGCACATAACAACACCAACAACAAGTCTTTGGTCTTCATCAGTATTTGAAGTCCTTTTTGCTTTAAATATACAAGGCTGTATCATCTACATATCATAGGTTGTTAATGAGTCTTCCTTCAATCTTGATGTCATATTCTTCTTCATATAATCCAGCTTCTCAGATTATTTGAATAAGTATGGCAAAGGATAAAGCACACCTTTCCTGATTTTAAATCACTCAGCATCTCCTTGTTCTGTTTGAACAACTGCCTCTTGGTCTATATACAGGTTCCTCATGAGAACAATCAAAGGAGTCATGGTGTGGCACTGCTGGTTAATGCTCTGGACTGCAAAGGTCAGTGGTTCAAGCTCAGTAGCTGCTCCTTGGAAACCCTATACAGAGTTGCTATGGGTCAGAACCAACTCGCTGGCACTCAATAACAACAACAAGAATGGCCAGACTTCATCTCTCTTACTTCAAACATATTGTCAGTAGGGACTAGTCCCTGGAGAAGGATATCATGTTTGGTAAAGTGGAGGGTTGGAGAAAAAGAGGAAGACTCCCAACCAGATGGACTGCAGCAAAGGGCTCAAACATAGCAATGATTATGAGGTCGGTGCAGTATTGGGCAATGCTTTGTTGTGTTGTGCTATGAGTCAGCACCAAATTGATGGCACCTAACAAGTGGTTATGAATCGGGCTGTTAACCTAAGGGTCAGTAGTTTGAAACTACCAGCTGTTCCACGGGAAGAAGAGGAGGCTTTCTGCTCCCGTAAAGATTTACGGCCTTGGAAACCTTATACAGGGTCGCTATGAGTCGGAACCAACTCCATGGCATATAACAAGAACAATAACAATGCCCTCTTCTGAATCTGGCTTGATTTTTCTGACAATTCCCTGTCAATATACTGTTGGAGCCATTTAAAAATTAAGCCCGATTTTACTTGCATGTGATATTGATAATATTGTTCAATGATCTCCACAATCCATTGGGCCACCTCTCTTTGGAATGGACCAAAGAGATCTTCCAATCAGTTGGCCAAATTGATGTCTTCCAAATTTCTTGTAATAGATGTGTGAGTGCCACCAGTGCTGTGTAAATCTGTTTATAGATTTCAATATACCCTACAATATAAGTTAGTACATCTTAATTGATGCTTACACATTCCTTTGATTTTTTTTTTTTTTTTCTGTCAGATTCAATCATTTAGAAGGCCCTGGTGGTGCTTCAGAATAAGTACTGGACAGTGAACCAGAAGGTCGGCAGTTCAAACCCACTAGCTGCCCTAACAGAGACAAATGAGGCTTTCTGTTCTCATAAAAGTCTCTGAAACCCTTTATAAGGTTGCTGTGAGTCAGAATTGGCTCGGTGACAGTGGCTTTGGGTTGATTAGTCATTCCATTTTCAGAACATGTTTCTCATTCATTCCCTCACCTCCGTCCACATTATATTTGGTCATTGTCATTTCTCACCTGAATGTTACATTCATCTCCTACTTAATGCCCCAACCTTATAATTATATTTATAAAATTCTAATATATTTATACTACCCACTTGATTAAAAACCTTCAGCAGTTCCATTTCCACAGTCCCATAACAGCATAGAAAATATGACTTTTAAAATGTAAGCAATCTTAGAAGGTGAAAGACAGCATGTTTTACATTTATAATCTTATGCAGTCTTTGAACCACCCCATGAAGTGAATGCATTTACCTCCAGTATATGGACAAGACAAGAGGCTTGTTCAACAGCTTGCCCAAGAAACTAGAACACAGCAAAGACAGGATTATTTTGGTTATATGCTCAGCTGCTAACCAAAGGGTCAGAGGTTCAAATTCACCCAATAGCTCTGCAAGAGAAAAGACTGGTGCTCTGGTCTCAGAAAGATTAAACCAAACCAAACCTGAACTAAAGACCTGTTATTGTTGAGTCCCATAGGATTGCATTTCAATGTCAAGAAAACAAAAATCCTCACCACTGGACCAATAAATAACTTTTTTTTTTTGTTATATAAATTAACCCATTTATCACAGGCTGGAGAGGTTTAGGTGGTGGAGCTTCTACTGGTCTTTTAGTTCATTCAGCCTTCTGAGGGCGAACATTACTGTGGCTGTGGAGGTGGCGTTGTCAGTCCAGGCACCACCAGCAACCATGTTCATACAGGAACCACAGTGCCAGAGCCTCACAGCTCCTCTCTTTATTTTGGTTTTACCTCAGAAAGAGCAAGTGTATTTGGCATGTTGGCTGATTTCGATTTTCTTCACCATTTTCCTGAGGCAGGCACCATAACGGGTCCCATATTTACCAATGAGCCCGACCTTCTTGGTGCGTTTAGCCATCTCGTCGCCACCTAGTGCCAAGCCCAGAGAGCCCAACATTCTTATCAATGGAGAAAAGATAGAAGTTGTCAAGGACTTCATTCTTCTTGGATCAACTATCAACACTCACAGAAGCAGCAGTTAAGAAATCAAATGACATATTGCATTAGGCAAATCTGCTGCACAAGAACTTTTTAAAATGTTGAAAGCAAAGATGTCAGCTTGAGGACTAAGGTGTG
>NW_006408700.1:3490176-3503801 GCF_000296735.1 Chrysochloris asiatica
TGACTCGATGGCACCTAACAACAACAACAACAACATAGGGTTGAAGGCTGTAACTATGCTTTTTTTATTTTATTTTAACTTTTTATTATGAATTGGGTGACGAGTAACAGAGGCTGTCAGTTTTCCATTCAACAATTCGCACACATCTTGTTTCATCTCGTTGACTGCAGTCTCCCTAATAACACCACTTACTCTCTTTCCTCCCTGTGTTTCCAGCTGCCATACCTCCTTCTTTCCTAATTCTTCTGAACTTGGGTACTTACTACCCTTTTGATCTAAAATGGTTGATTATTCTAAGGCCTGTGAGCCTAGTATTGTCGTGGAATTTTTGTCCATTGTTTGACTGAACATTGAGCCTTACAGGTGAATTCAGTTCCAGACCTGAAGGGTGGCTAAGGTCCAGTGTCAGCAGTTCCCCTAGGCTGTATCTCACCAGCAAGCCTGCTCTTTTTTTATGATTTTGAGTTTTGTTCCATACTTTTCTCTCACTGTGTCCAAGACCTTCTAATATGATTCCTTTCAGAGCAGTTGGTAGTGGTAGCTAGGCATCCTCTAGTTCTTCTGGTCTCCTGGTCTTAGAGACTGATGTTCATGTGGTTTATTAGTCTATTGGACTAGTGGGTTCCAGGCCCCTTTAAGTATATTCCCTCTTCTTTCCTCTGGGAAGAGAGAGAGCACTCATGAGCTTTCAAGGCTCCAGTCACTCATCACCTTGTCATCGGGGACTATGTGATGCCAATGGGCCTGAGCCCCCAGGCTCTGCAACTCCATCTCTACAGGTGTTGGTGGTGATGTCTAAGAAGTTTTCATAGCTTGGCCTTCTGTATGTTTCACCACATTCGTGGATATACTTGCAGCAAATAAATGTACAAATTGCCTCTGTGAAAGTTGTATATATAAGTTTATGGGCTTCCCCCGCTCACCCTCCCACAACAAACAGCAGCATCTTTATGAAAGCAGACAACCACATCTTCCTCCTTTGGAGATGACTTTTCGGTTAGGAGCCTCACACTTAGCCACTGAACTTCCAGAGTGCCACCATGAAGATCACCTCCTTGGGAGTCCAAAGGGAACTTCTATTCTGCTCTATATTGTCTCTGTGTGTCAGAAATGACTCAGTAGAATAGACACAACAGTCTAGACTCCAGAGCTCACACAGTGCCTTACTACACACCCTGCCCCCAGCCTTTGGTACTTCAGCACTGTTTCTACCTCAGCTCTAAGCACCTTGCCTTCCATCCACACGCAGGGACTGTATGCTCCTCGAAACCAGCGTCCTCTTGTGCCCAAACTCTCTCTAAAGTTCCCCTTCTCGGAACTTGCAGACAATCCATCATTCATGTTCTTGCTTGTGTCATTTCTCCCTGGCCAGGCAGAGCGTCACCCACAGCTGACGGCATGGGGACCTAAGTACCATTCTCATATTCACATTTTTACCTGAGGACGTATTTATCTCTTTCTCACCCTCATTGTAGCTCTTCTAGAACAAAGTTCTTCTTCAACTTTTCTGCCCCACTCCATGGCACTCGGAGACCATGGTGCATAATAATTGTTTGTTGGATAAACGAATGTTTTACTGCCTATCTAGCCTCAATCTTATCGAAGTTTATACTCCCTCTGTAATTTATCACTTAACAACAACAACTGTAAATTATCAGACAGACAATAATAAAATGATTTAAAGCTCCATATAAAAATTCAGGAATCCAAAACGAAAAGTAAAATTCTAGTAACATTATGCAGTTGCTGTTAAACAGCGCTGTAGAACGTTGGGTTGTTTTAGAGCTTAAAATGATTGGCTGAGATATTAAGTTGCTTTGCCATCTGTTCAAAAACTGGATTGCTCCCAGCATATAAATAACTACTGTTATGTCGCCATAAAATTCTAGACCTTGAATGGCATATTTGATTAGAGTGAAATGAAAAAGACAGAATTGTTACAAACAAGAAGGTAAGATTGAGAAGGTGTTTTCAGTAACTACTTATGGTGAACATGAGTGAACAGAAAGAATTCAATCAAATACCTGAAATCTTAAAGGATCTTATTATTGTTGTTAAGTGCTTTTGAGTCAGTTCTGACTCATAGTGACTCTATATAGGGTTTCCAAAGAGCAGCTGGTGGGTTTGAACAACTGGCGTTGAGGTTAGCAGTAAAGCGCTTAAAACATTGGACCTTAGTACAGATTAATCATATTTTTAGCAGTCTCTCCCCTTTATTGGGTTTATTGCAGAGCAGATTTCATTGTGTATTATATTGGCAATGTCCAGCACAATTATCGATGTATTATCCTTCGTTGTTAGGTGCCATTAAGGGGGTACCAACTCAGTGACCGTATGCACAATAGAATGAAATACTGCCCTGTCCTGGGCCAACCTCACAACCATTGCTGTGTTTGAGCCTATTGATGCTCCCACTTTGTGAATCCATCTCCCTGGGTGTGTGTGTGGGGGGGTCTTCCTCATTTTATCCGACCCTCCACTTACCCAAACATGATATCCTTCTCCAGGGACTGGACCTGCCTGACAATATGTCCAAAGTATGAGAGATGAAGTCTAGTTATCCTGGCTTCCAAGGAGCACTCTGGCTATATTTCTTCCAACATAGGTCTGTTTGTTCTTTTGGCAGCCCATGGCACTTTCAATATTCTCCTCCAACACCATAACTCAAAAGCATCAATTCTTTTACAGTCTTCCTTATTTACTATCCAACTTTCACATGCATATGTGGCTATTGAAAATACCATGGCTTAGGTCAGTCACACCCTATACCTCAAGCTGACATCTTTGCTCGTCAACACTTTAAAGAGGTCTTGTGCAGCAGATTTGCCTTATGCAACAACATCGCTTAATTTCTGGACTACTGCTTTGATCCAAGCAAAATGCAATCTTTGAAAACTTCAATCTTTTCTCTATCCTTAGTGTTGTGGAATATGTACTGAAATATTTTTTGTATGCATGTTCTTCAGTGGTCCCTGGGTGGTAGAGAGTTAATGTGCTTGACTGCTAACCGAAAGGCTGGATATTTGAATTCTCTCAGAGACATCTCAAAAGAAAACCGTGGAGATCAACTTCTGAAAATTCACCCATTAAAAACCCTATGGAGCACAGTTGTACTCTAACATACATAGGATCACTACAAGTTGAAACTAACTCAATGGAATCTGGTTTTGGTACTGTTAATTACCAACCAGATTCATCAAATATAAACAGTGGCAGCTTCCACTTCCATTAGAACCCACAGTACCATACTAGGACTCATGATGAGGGAAAGAAGTGAAAATAATTTTGAAATCAATGTATTGTCTCAATCCAGCAAGCACTTTTGTGAACACTTGTATGCCCAGCCTTAACCTGAAAAAGAGATACTGAGAGGGAAGCAAAATAAAAAGTGAGCTAATCAAGGTAAGAAGAAAAGTATGGTAAAAATGTAGCCGAATTAAAGTCATGTAAAAAAAACAAAAGAAAGAAAGAAAATTGAATCTGTGATGAGGAAAATTAACCTGAGAAGCTACTCAAGTTAGAAAAATGTGTGCCCAGATAGAAAATTATGAAAGTGGATAATTTATAGAGAGGACAGAAAAGGGACACCTGGAATATGAAAATTTTGGCACTTCTAAACAAGACACCTGAACAAATAAAATCGAAGCAATAATCAAGGATCTCATTGAAGGAGAATCTTGAGAGAGGGGTCTCCACAGAAGGTAGGAATGCTTACCATGTCGTAGGCAGTGTCAGAGAGAGATGAGCACCTGGAAATACCGAAGCACAGTCTAGAGTTACTGGAAAATCCTGGAAAGCATAGAAAGGCAGTATGTGTTTTAATGGTAAAGTTTTTAAACACCTGGAAGAATTTGAAGTAAGAATAGTGGTGGTTATCTTTGGGTTAAGGAGTTGTTAAAATGATCGACTGCTAAATAAATGTTGGTGGTTCAAGACCACCAACTTCTCCATGGGAGGAAGACATGGTCAGCTGTTTCCTTAAAGAGTACAGCCCTGGAAACCCTATGGGACAATTCTTCTGTTGCGCTGTGGGTGAATGCGCTGGACTGCAAACTTGGCATGAACTGCAAGGTCGGTGGTTCAAACGCACCAGCTGTTCCTCAGAAACCCTATATAGGGTTGCTATGGGCTGGAACCGACTCCATGGCACTTAACAACAACAACAACAACAACAAAGGGTCACTATGAATTGGAATTGACTCAATAACAGTTTTGGTTAGTGGGATCTCTGGGCTGTAGAATTATAGGTGATTTCCTTTGTATGCATTAAAAACTTGTTTTGAGGGCTCGTAAAGTGATGACAAGGCAATGCTTTGATAATCACACACATGGACACTCAAGATGATTTATTTGCCGCCACCTCTAGTTACACCCTTCAAATCTCATCATTAGTGTCTGTTAGAGAAACTATATAATAAGGTTTCAGGTGTCTCTGCTGTGGCATCTTTTTGTGTGTCTCTTCTGCCTTCAGTATCTTTTCTGTGATTTTATTCCTGCCTACCTGTGGCTCTCCAGGATAAGCACTATACTGATAACCACAAGGTCAACAGTTCAAACCCAGAGGCCACTCTCAGAAACCCTATACTAGGTCGCTATGAGTAGGAACCCACTGGATGTTATTGAACAACAGCCTGCTAGAACTTAGCCTTCCC
The DNA here is from genome assembly GCF_000296735.1 of Chrysochloris asiatica. Lineage (NCBI taxonomy): Eukaryota > Metazoa > Chordata > Mammalia > Afrosoricida > Chrysochloridae > Chrysochloris > Chrysochloris asiatica. The sequence goes on from NW_006408700.1 coordinate 3,494,829, forward strand.
ATTCCCTATTATTTTACTTTTATCACTTGTAGGTTTCATCATTTCTAAGTGTGTACTTGGCCTATATCTCTTCACCAGATCCCTTGTGATTGGTGGCTTGTGGCTCCATTTTTCTTTTTCCCATTTCTTTGCTCTTTGTAGGTTTTTGAACATGTGCATACACATGTGAGTAACAATCACACTCTGGTTTTGAGATCCTTGACATCAGCTTTGAGAGAGATACAGAAAATGAAAGCAAGACAAGGAGGATGTCGCGCTTTGTTTCAGAACTGAGCTAATTAGCACTCAATCTGACTAAACCATCTTTGCACCTCACTGTACTGCACTAAGAATGGGAGAATTTGCTACTATTGTTTGTTGTCATTGAGTCAGAGTCATCGAGCTGTCATTGGACTCATCACAACCTAATGTATAACAGAAGGAAACATTGCCTTGTCCTGTTCCATCCTCATAACATTGAGATATTCAAACCCATTGTTGAGATTCTTATGTCCATTACTTCATCAAGGGGCTCCCTCCATTTCAACATTCTTTCTATCAAACATGGTATTCTTTTCTAATGATGGAAGTTTTCTGATGATGTGTCCAATGTAAGCAAAGAGACGTCTCATCAGCTTCGCGTCTAATGAACTTTTTTCTAAGTCTGTTCATTCTCCTGACAGTCCATAATAGATTCAATATTCTTCACCAACACAATTCAAATGTATCAACTTGCCCCACCCTATACTAGTAATTTGAGGAGTCTTGGTGTGGTGCTGTGGGTTAATGTGCCAGATTGCAAAGTCGGTTTGAACTGTGAGGTCGGCAGTTGAAGCTCACCAGCCGCTTCTTGGAAACCCTATATATATATATATATAGTCACTATAGGTCAGAAGCGACTCGACGGCACTTAACAGCATTACTAGTGCTTATTCTAGAGTGTCACACCAGGACTTCCATATTAAGCAGTCCATTACTAAAATGAAGATAAGATTTAAATTATACTTAATTGTGGGTAAGATGTTGTTGACTACAACGTTAGACAGTGGTTAAAGCTTTTATTTAGAAACTTCTTTGCATTTTATTTATATCCCTGTCTATGGCTTGTCTTTGTTTCTCATTATGTATGTATTTGCATGAAGCGAAGTGTATCCAAGCTACATTTATATTCTTAGATTGTTGTTTGCCATAGATTGTGAACAGACTCATAGCGACCCTATACACAACAGAACTAAACACTGCCCAGTCCTGCGCCAATCTCACAATTGTTGCTACATTTGAGCCCATTGCTGTTGCCACTGTGCCAATCCATCTCCTTGGGGGTCTTGCTCTTTTTATCCAACCCTCCACTTTACCAAACATGATATCCTTTCCAGGGACTGGTCCCTCCTGACAATATGTCTGAAGTATGAGAGACAAATCTAGCCATCCTGACCTCCAAGGAGCATTCTGGCTGTATTTTTTCTAACACAGATCTGTTTGTTCTTTTGGCAGTCCATAGTACTTTCAATATTCTCCTCAAACACCATAACTCAGATGCATCAGTTCTTCTATGGTCTTCCTTATTATTAGGTATCTTATTATTGTTGTTGTTATTAAGTGCCATTGAGCCGGTTCTGACTCATAGCAATCCTGCATAGGGTTTCCGAGGAGAGGTTTGTGAGTTTGAACCATGAACCTTGCAGTTCAAACCAACTTTGCCATCTAGTGCATTATCCCACAGCGCCACACCACACCAGGAATCCTATTATTAGATAGTAGGATTTACTCCTTTGACTTTCTATAATAGACATAATATACAGATGCATGTGGCTTCTGTTAGATAATACACTGTTAATAAATTATTAGTAATCACTATGATAAGACTTATGCTATATTTTAGTGAAATAAGCACATGTAAGCATAAAAATAGAAGCAAGCCTCTGGTTCACATTTTCCCCAGTCGCTTTGAATGCTTTCAGAAGTAGCCATTTCTCTTGGGAATCCCTCTTGTCAGAGCCCAGCCAAGCTGTTCCCATCATCCCCTGGTGAACTGTGGTGGGGGCTGAGACCAACAGTATGCTTTCAACTGACAATGACCAGACAGACCATTGATACAGACATCTCTTGCACTTAGGTGATTGAGTTTTCATTTTTCGTGCCCACTAAAAGAAAGAGGGTATTATCATTCCAGGGAATTATTGCCCTTCACTTTTTATCTCTAAGATTGATCCTGTTAAGAAAATGGCTCTTTAAATGTTTAGTTTTTAAGCAGAGTTTCAGCTAATTTATTTTACCAGTTTTTTTTATTTTGTTTTGTTTTTTATGAATTGAGAGTATAGCATATATTGAATCACGGTAGTCCTTTGAATGTAATTTCCTCAGTGTATATGAAGCCCATTTCATCACTTGGTTTAAATCCACTCTTGTTAAGTCAGTGGTTTATACACAGAGGCTATGGGGCTTCCAGACAAATGGGTGACAGTGATGGAAAGATGATTCATCTCTTTTTAGAAATGTATGTGGTCTGAATTAAACCCCAATTGATTCATCTTAAACAGTCTTTTGGAAAGAAATGAACTTTCCATCAAATACATTTTTTTAATGCATCTAAATGGTCAGAGGCAAAGTTTATGACATTAGGGTTTAATTTAATGGATCTTGTATTGCATGTATAGTGAGTTACGACAAAAAATAGAATTTAACGTTTTGCAGTAAAGTAGACATTTATTATCAGAATTCCTGATCTGAACTGGAGACCTGTGCTTATCTTTTGTCATTTGTCAAAAGTGTGGTTCTCTTTTTATTTCTTCTATTTATATTATTTTCTCCATGTCTGTTTGTGTATGTGGATTCTTTATTTCTATGTAGAATCTGGGTTTGCAGAATCTAAAAATCTCAGTGCTTTTCCTTCACATGGAAACCCAACAAGACAGTTCTAGGACACATTACGGAGATCCCACTGTTATAATCCGAGTATGCGGGCACCTCCATGCATAAGTGAGGAACCCCTGGCACCACATGACTCTGTCCTTGAATCAAGGACAATCAGTGAAGCCAGTGTCACTTGAAAATAAAAGGAAAAACTCAGAGAAAATCATTTTTCAGATATTTTATTTTTAAATACGTTTGTTGTTTTTTGTTTTAATTTTTGAATTTTTATAAGAGGTGGTTCTATGGTATACACATTTTCCTGAAGGGCTTTGATTATTAGGATAATAAGATGTACTATAAGAATTAATTTCCTATTTCCGCATTAGTTCTAATTACATAACACATTTTCATTGCATTGAGCTGTGCCTGTTAATTTCATAGACATTACTATCAGGATCTTGACCACTCCTTCCTGAGGATCAGTTTGGACCCAAAGTCTTTCACCAGCCTTTCTGGAAGATACCGGCTATCTCTTTAATAGGACCAGAGTCTTGGCATCCTCGGAACAAGCTGTAACCTAGGAGCAGCTGGATGCAGTGCTAGTTTATGCCTGACTCACCGAGGCAGCAGAATGGTGAGAGTGTCAGCTCATGGTGGAATACGACAATTCTGATTCACCTGCAAAGGAAATGGAGTAAGGCGAGAGAGATGATAGTGTAGCCAGGGAAGGAATGAAGGAGCATGGGATCCTGTGGAAGTGTTGCTCCTTACAGGCTCAGCACTTTTACCTGGACTATCAATAGGTAGCCATCAATATGGCATCTTATCAACGGAGAAATGATTAAAGTTGTCAAAGATTTCCTTTTCCTCAGATCAACCATCAACACTTACGCAAGCAGCAGTCAAGAAATCAAACGACGTATTGCATTAGACAAATCTGCTGCACAAGACCTTTTTAAAGTGTTGAAGAGCAAAGATGTCAGTTTGAGGATTAAGGTGCGCCTGACCCAAGCCATGGTATTTTCAATAACCTCATATGCATGTAAAAGAAAGCTGGACAGTGAATAAGGAAGACAGTAGAAGAATTGATGCATTTGAGTTCTGGTGTTGAATGAGAATACGGAAAGTACTATGGACTGCCAAAAAAACAACAGATCTGTTTTGGAAGAAGTGCAGACAGAGTGTTGGAAGAAGTGCAGCCAGAGTGCTCCTTGGAGGCCAGGATAACCAAACTTCGTCTCTCATACTTCAGACATACTGTCAGGAGGGACCAGTCGCTGGAGAAGGATATCATGTTTGGTAAGGTGGAGGGTCAGAGAAAAAGAGAAAGACCCCCAACGAGATGGATTGGCAAAGTGGCAGCATCAATGGGCTCAAGCATGGCAACAATTGTGAGGTTGGCCCAGAACCGGACAGTGTTTTGTTCTGTTGTTCATAGGGTTGCTATGAGTCGGTACCTACTCAATGGCACCTAACAATAACAACAATGTTTAAGAGTGGATCAATAGACAAACATTAATGTGGCAGTTGGGTAGGCAGTGTACCTGAGAACTCTCCCATGTTTACTCATCAAATCCTACCTACAGCAGCATGTGGAAGATACCATTATTCCAATTATACAGAACAGGAAACTGAGACTCCAAATGGATATGCATATCATGTGCTAGATGTTAACATAGCACAAAGATATTCATATATACAAAGAGGCTTCAAAATATCATGGAAATTTTTCATTATCTTTCAATTCCATTTCTCCATGAACTTTTCGAAGCCCTCTCAGATGAAACTCTCCTTAACCTCAAGAGTTGATATCTATCTGGTAGAGGAGATAATGCAAATATCAAACATACTAAGTTAAAAAATGCTGAATGACAAAGAGGAAATTATGTGTGGTTTGTTACTTGCCGTGCAACATTGGGAAAGATATTTAACTTATTTATGCCTTTCTCATCTCAAAAACTAAGATAATAATAGTAATTATAATTACTTAATAATTAACGGATTGCTGTGAGTATTATATCTGGCTATAGTAAACTGCCTACAAGTTGATTCCAATTCCTAATGATCCTGTATCAGGTTTCTGAAGCTGTAAATCTTTATGGAAGCAGAAAGCCTCATCCTTCTCATAAAGAATAGCTAGCTGCTAGGTTTGAACCACCAACCTTGCAGTTAACAGTCCAGTGCTTATTCTACAGTGCCTCATGTACTCATTAAATTGTATATAAGGAGCCCTGGTGATGAAGTGATTAAGCACTGAGCTGATGACCAAAACATTGAAAGGCCATTGGTTCGCCTCCACCAGTTGCTCTCTGGGAGAAACATGTGTCCATTTTCTTCTGTAAAGATTTAGTCTTGGAAACCTGTGGGGAAGTTCTGCGCTGCCGTGTACTGGGGGTATTGTGAATTGGGATCGGACCCCATGACAACAATGCTTTGCCCTTTTGTTTTCATTTTAATAGTAGAGTGGTAGTAGCCTGGCTGGTGCTAATGGTTAAGCACACAACTACTAGCTGAAAGGGTGGGGTTTGAACCCACCTTCCCTTTCTGGGAAGACAGGTCTAGAGATCTGCTTTCAAAAGCCACAGCCTTGAAAGTAGAATTGATTGGCTGTGATGGGGGTGGGGTGGGGTGAATGCAGTTATAAGGCAAAAAGATCAAAGAAGAGGTTTAGACGCTGAGAAGGAGCTAGGAGGACTATGTAGCAATACGAAAAATCCAGAAAACTCAGATATAAGCCACAGGGGTTGCTAACGAGTTTATTTATTTATTTTTTGACATCTGGAGGTAGAGATGCCATCTGTTTGACGAGTAGATCTTCTTTCTAGGACATAAATCGGAGCTAGAGATAGACATCTCTAAGTTGTTTAGGCAGGTGTGGGAGTAAGAACTGGAGAAAGTGAAGTATACTCACAGCAAGCTCACGTAGGCAGAGACCCCAGGAGAGACAAGGAGATCGGAGGGAGGAGAATAAGAACAAAGCAAGAGGTGTCCGAGAAGCCCAGGGGTTGGGCGTTTCCAGAAAGCATGATTGGATAATGGATTCAGAGATTTCTGAGTGCTGGAGGAGGAAGAGAGGTAGACGCACCAATGAAAAGGTCACAGAATTTGACAAGTAGGCTATTTTTCTTTAAAAGTCTATTTTCTGTTCTGTGATGCGGTCAGAAATGATGTCCAAAGATAAGGAATGGAAACCAGAGCTGTTTACATGGAACCTGAGTGTTGTTGTTAGGTGTCATTGAATCTTCTGACTCAGAACAGCCCCATCCATGAACAACACCATTGTCCAGTCCTGGGTCATTGTCGTATCAGTAGATGTATTTGTTGTAGTCTCTGTGTCAATCTGTCCCGCTGACCATCTTCCTCTTTTTGCTCACCCTCTACTTTGCCAAACTTGGTGAATATGTGTGTGTGTGTTTAGGGGTGTGTGTGAGTGGGAGAGCCCTATGTCAACCTAAGGCAATTATTGCCATGTGAGAGTCTGAAACAAGTGTTGCCAGCAGTATTGATTTTTCCAAAAGAAATTTTTTTTTTAATGTGAAATTTGCACGTTTTAAGATGTTAGTAAAAACTTGTCCATACCAAATAAAGCAAGTCTGCAGGTGATGGGCAGCCCCAAAGCTGGAGATATTGGATCCATGAAGATTCTCTATGAAGACAAAGAGGAGGGTGGCCCTCCAATCAACAGTGCCTGGCTCACCACACTAGATAAATACTTGTCAAATGAAGAACAGAGTTGTGGGAAGATCATTTTTAGAGATGAGCAAAGTTAGGATTTTAACCTAACTGTGATTGGATATTTCACGGCTATGTAAAGCAGCTAAAAGAAGGATGGTAAAAAATTCAAAAAAAGAAACATTTCTTTTTAAAATAAGTATTTTATTCCCTTGCCAATATAGGTCTCTCATGACCTATGAATAGGATTGTCCTCACACCATTGGTAATTGGTAGAGGCGGTGAAACAAAGATCAATTGCAGTATTGTTATCACTGTATTAGCACCACTGAAGATCCTGAAGATCAATAATTTTTACAATTTTTCAAATGGCACTTCTACGTCAGCTATAATGTATTTAACCAGAGTCACATGTTTCTACTTGTTTTAGATTAAAGTCAGGGTAGAGACTTTACATGTCAGACACAGGTAGATAGGAAAGGCAGGAAGTAGAAATAGACATGAGTAGATGTAGAGACTCCCTGGGTTTGCAAATGGTGAACGTGCTACTGGACTTCTAACTGAGGGGCTGCAGGTTATAGTCTACCCAGAAGCAGGCTGAAAGAAAGTTTGGGCAATCTGCTTCTGAAAGGCCACAGCCATTGAACACCCTTGGAACACCATGAGTCTGAGTTGGTTTGACAGTACCTAGAGTTTTCATTGAAGCACAGGTATTGCACTACAATCGAGTATATGCGTGAAGAGATGCATAAAAAGTGGTTTGGCTCAGTATTCTCTGTAATTTCTCAAACCTTCTGTCAGTTTCTCTACATATCAGTCTCAGTCTTGTCCAAAATTCTTTTTTTTTTTTTTTCTACTCAGACTCAAATAGAATTGAAATCGCAAATAGTTTAAAGTTCAGACAGACTAGTGGGTTGGTTACAGAAAGCGTTTTGTGAATTATTCAGAGTTGGAAAACTGAAGTAAAATGTGTCTGTGGACTTCCTTATATGCTTTAGTGGTCTTAAAATGTAAGAATTCTTTCAGGATGGATATCTTCAGGATAAGTATTGTCGCTGACAGATGAGAACACTGAACTTCAGAAAGGTCATGTCATCTGCTCAAAGTCACACATTAAGGAAGCAGACCAGTGGAAATATAATACAATCTGAATCTCAAGATCTTGCATCTTGAGGCACGTGTAGGCAAATTAAGTTTTGAGTGACTTGCTCCTTTTGCTCTAGGCTTTGGGGCAACTATTGTTTTCCATGTTTCTAAATGAAATTGCAGAATTAGTTCTTGAATGCAATGCCAGTGATTTCCAAGAGGAAGCTTGTAATTGCACATCTATGTCTAGCTTTTTATCATGAAGGCTGCGCAGCGGTCCTTTGCATTTCTTACGTATTTTTTTTAAATTCTTATTTATTTTTGCAGTTTGTTTAATTACTATTCTATTGTTAGACATCCAAGATAGGGAAGTCAGATGACTCCTTTGAATTCTTTAACACAACCCTTAAATCTTCGAAGTCAGAGCTCCTATACAGTTGTTTCAAAGTATATATAAATCTTGTTTTTGTTGTTAAATGCTGTCAAGTTGGTTTCAACTCATAGTGACTCCATATAGAGTTTCCAAGCTGTGACTGATGGGTTTGAACAACCAACTTTGTGGTTATCAGTCCAGTACTTATCCTACAGTGCCATACCAGGATGCCTTATGCATATGGGCAGGGGATTTTTTTTTTTGTAATGTTTTATTGTGAATTATGTGATGGTTTATGTGGGAGAACATTAGTCTTACATTCATCCTATCGTATATTGTTTCATTGCCATGGTTACAATCCCCTCCATGCATCATCAACCAACCAAAGGGTATAACCTATAAGCCTTCCCTACCCTCCACCCCACCCCCGGGTTGTCAGCACACAGCCCCTCTCCTCTCTGGGTCTAAAGTCCCCAGCTGCTCCCTTTCTCCACGTCATCATCTTTGCCTCCAGCTCTGGCATCACTGCTTCTCTGGGTAAGGTCCCGCTCTCCACCCTTGTCCCTTGATGGTCCTAGGGACCTCTGCTCCTAGACTGAAATGTTAATCACTCCCCTCCTTGCTACAAAATGTCTACCTTTACATTTACAACCCTCACAATCAGTCCTGATAACAATTAATCACCATTGTATCACAAGAAACCTATCCACATTTCCTTTCATCAGCCCCGCCTAGACAGATTGGATACTACTCAGTGGAGCTTCTACCTTCCTCCATGCCCTCTGGATCTAGGCTCCCTCTTGAAAGCTTATAAGCCAGTCACTTCTTGCCTATGTAGCCCACCCCCACATTTTGCGTAGCCAATGTCCAAGTTGCCCATCCCTGTCTAATCTGTGTGTGGAGGGGGTGGGAGTTATCCTGCTGTAAAGATTTGTTCCCTCTTTTGAGCTACTGCATCCATAGGTGTAGGTCAAGTTCATCAAATTGTATCAGATTACTCTTTTTTTCCT
>NW_006408700.1:3503901-3569470 GCF_000296735.1 Chrysochloris asiatica
TCTCTTCTTATCAGCTGGATGCTTCACTCTCCACTCTAGTCCTCTGTGGCTATGTCACTGACTCTGGGCCCAAGAGTCCTCAGGTCTTGCCACACTGCTGGCCAAGCAGGTCTCCCCCCTGGTTCACAGGAGTCTATTGAACGTTGTAAGGCTCAGCTTGCAGCTTCATTGCGGTTTTTCCCTCACTTCCCCTTATCGGTGATGAACGTGGTCACCAATCAGAGCGTGTATTCACATTGAGTCTTAGTTTTGGAAGGGGTTTGCCCTGAGGGGACCTGACCACTTGCCTTGACGTCTCCTTGGCGAGCAACTTGCTTTTTCTTGTAGTAATAAGTCGGTCTGCCTATATTGTTTTGTATTTTTCCTGTCGGTCTTTCTTTCAAGAAGTATCTTCTGTTCTTCTAGCCACTCCAGGCTAGTCTGTCCATCCTTTCAAGTAGAAATTTCCCACCTCAGAATATTCTGGATGCTGTTCAGGATTCTACCTATAGTCTTATGCAATGCAGAGGCTCTACAGGAAGCCTCCTTCACTGGGCATGTTGTAGCCCCATTTTAGGTATTCCCATCAGTTATAGGCAGAAGACGGACTTACAGGCTTTCTATGGTAATATTTCTGGCTATTCCTTTCTGCCCCCCTCCAGTGTCTATTTTATAATGGAATGCAAGGGAAAATAAGATTCAAAATACAGCCAAGCATCTTAACATTGTTTTCCCCCTTTTCCCCATTCCAACTATGTCTCAATCCTTGTATCCCAGAGCCCTCTTGTTCCAAGGTTGTACATACATCATTCTTTACCTCTGTCCCACTTAGCCCATGCAAACCTTGGGCAGGGGATTTTTAAGACTGGTTCATTAATATTCCCTTTCATGAAGTATAGGAAGAGATGCCTTCAGCTATAGAAGGTATGGGGCCCAGCAGAAAGTATAAATGTTGCTATTTAGTGCCATCATGTCAGTTTTGAACTAATATCAACCCTGTATATACCAACCTTGTGATTAGCAGTCCTATGTTTATACAGCACCACACCAGGACCCCCATAGAAAGCATTGTTGTTGTTAAGAGCCATCAAGTAGTTCAGATTCATAGCAACCCTGTATGGGGTTTCTAAAACTATAAATATTTGTGGGAGCAGGAGGTCTTGTCTTTCTCCCATGTAGCGGCTGATGGGCTCGAAACACTGTGGTTTGCAGTCCAGTGCTTATCCTACAGAGCAAACAATCTCTCTGTAGAAAGCATTAGTTTGCTTTTTTTTTTTTTCTTTCTCTCTCTCTTTGTCCAGAAGCTCGTATACTTATTTCTGCTCTTTGTCCCACCAAACAAGAAGCACTGATATTTTTCTTTTTATTGAATGTGTGCATTTGAAAGCAAACATATAAATATTTTAATATGTAACATATAAGTATATGCATATATATCCAAAAATAACCTATGTATTCCTTTAGACAGATGTTAGTAAGTTGATAAATATTGACATACCTTTATACACTTTATAAACTCTATTCTTTTTTTTTTTTTTTTAGGCAAAAATATGTTCCCCTGCAACCACACCACACAGACTTAACATCTGTTTTAGAGCGTGTTAAAATCCAGCAACTCAATGTCAATTGTATGTGGCTTCACGGTATTGCAAGCTTGATTATGACTCTCACTAGGGGAGGAGAGTTTTCTGAGCTCATCCAAACCTCCAGAGCACAATTCAAAGCAGCTGGTATTCTATATATTACATAATTATGAAGCACACAGTGTAGTTTAGAATACTTAAGAGGCACTAGGGGCTCACTTCTCAAAATATTTACAACCTTTTATTCTTCTAAAAACAATAATTTGCATGCCTAAAATGATATGTGTACCTTTGCCATGCAAATTTCTTTTGGTCTTTTTTTTCTTCTTGGAAACCTTACTCTGAAAATGCTCATATTAGCTATGAATAGGCCAGAGGGAGATGTGGTTGGCGAAAAAGGAAATCTTCTGTGTTTATGCCAGTTTTGAATTGTCAAGGAGAAATGGGAAGGTCTGAGTAAGGGTCTCTGGCTGAGGACAGGTGGATCATCTGAGGTCATCTTTGGCTGTTGTTGTTGTTAACTGCTATCTAGTAGGCGCTGACAGATGGTGACCCTGTGAACTATGAGATGAAATGATGCCCGCTCCTACATTGGCTGATTTTTTTTTTCTTTTCAGAAGTAGGTAGCCAGGCCATTCTTCCTAGTCTGTCTTATTCTGGAAGTTCTGCTGAAACCTGTTCAACATCCTAACAACACACACAAGCCTCCACTGACAGATGGGTGATAGCTGCACATGAAGTGCATTGGCTGGAAATTGAACCATCGTCTCCTGCTTGGAGGCTGATCATTCTTCCACTGAGCTATCAATGGTCCCAGAATCTGAGAAGAGATCCCAAAAGCCAGGGCCAGCCTTTGTCTGGAAAGCTACAACCCAGAGCTGAGTGCTTATCATCTAACTAGCCAGCACTGGTGACTGATACTGACATAGTAGATTACCAAAGTGGTTTGGGAGTTCCTAGATCCCAGTATGAGACATCTAAATGTCAAGGGCTCATGCTAAACGTTGTGAGAGTGGTCATTCTGAGAGCGGATTGACAACTCACCCCTGTCTACTCATCATGCACTCAGTCACTCATGGAATAAACATGAATTGTGTCTACCGTGTGCTAGGCAATACGCTGGACAGTCAGAGTGATACAGGTTTTCCTCAGACACTGTATTGTTGGAGAGTGGCAAAAAGGCATAAAAGTAACAGATGGACCCAGGTGTCAATGGTATGCTAATAGAAACAAGCATTGGGGTGGATGATGACTAGGAGAGAATGGTCAATTCTTTGGAAAGAGTAGTGGAGTTCAGGAAAGGCAGACCCCGTCAGAAAAAGTCTTTCTAGGAAGCAGGACAGGAGAAAAGACTGGCATCGGGGAGTTTTCAGTGGGAGAAATGCCAGGCTCTCCTGTTTTGTTTTTTGTTCATTTGTTTAATGATGCCATCATATAATAATGCATTTTGGAACTTGCTTCAGCTGTCTTATTTTATAGTTATCTGTGTCTACTAAGGATCAAGGACTTGGTCTTTGCTATTTACTAAGAATGTCCCAGATGGCAGTACTGCCCTGCTGTTCAAATGGGACCCTCCAGGGCTTAGGTGGGGAACTGACTATCTTAGACCACTGTGGTATGAGTTATTCCAAAAATAAACCCTAAAGTTCCTGTAGCTCTGGGTCTGTTCTGAAAGATCTGGAAACAACTGATCACATTTTGACATGACTGTGGGTTAAAAATGAACTAACTCCTTTTGGAACTTAACCCCTCTTCTTTATGGAGCAATGCAAAGAAAAATAAATTAGAAAGATAAATAAGTAGATCAAAGAATTGATTAAATGCATATATTGTTGTTAAGTGCTGTCGTGTCAGTTCCGACCCATAGCAACCCTGTATAGGATTTCTGAGGAGCAGCTGGTAAGCTTGAACCACCAACCTTGCAGTTCAAATGGCTTTGCAGTCTGACGCATTAACCCACAGTGCCACACCAGGACTCTGTGTCTACGTATCCATGGTAATAATATATTAAATCTATACAGAGTATACGCTGTTGTTTTGTGAACTGAGTTGATTCTGGCTCATAGTGATTCGCTAGGACACAGTAGAACCCCCTCATAGGGGATTTCTTCTGGGACTTTTGAGTGGGTTTGAGTCACCAGCATTTGAATTAGTAACAGAGGGCTTAACCATTGCACCAGCAGGTCTCCTTATAGAGTATAGACAGTGAATCTAAATATGAACTCTATACAGAGCACCTATAGCATACTGCTGTTAAGTGTCATTAAGTCTTCTTCTATTCATTGTTGTTGTTTAATGCCACTGAGTCAATTCCGACCCATAACGACCCTGTATAGGGTTTCTGAGGCTGTAAATCTTTATGGGAGCAGAAAGCCTCATCTTTGTCCTACGGAACTGCTGGTAATATCAAACTGCTGACCTTGAGGTTAGCAGCCCAACTCATAACCACTACACTACCATAGAGACCCTGTATAGGATTTCCAGGGAGAGGCTGTTGGGTTTGAACCGTCGACCTTGCAGTTCAAACAACCTTGCAGTCCAGTGCTTTTCCTACAGTACCACACCAGGACTCCTATATCATATAATCACATTTTAAGAGGCAAGAAAATAGGCCAGAATCTTAGTGATTGCTACCTTTGGGCAAAGTATTGTAAAGGGCAATTATTTATGCTTTATGATTGTCTATGTCTTGCAAAATTTTATATAATGAACCTACATTCATTTTAAAAACAGAAACATATTATCCTTTCTCTATGGGGAATAAATTTAGGAGGTGGAAAATGAAACAAAGCCCTGGACTGCTAACTTCAAGGTTGGTGGTTCAAACCCACCTGCTGCTCTGCAGAAGAAAGATGAGACTGTCTGTTCCTATAAAGATTTAGTCTCAGAAATGATAAGGAGCAGTTCTGTGCTGTCCTGTGCAGGGTCACTTTGAGTTGAAATTGACTTGAAGACAGTGGATTTGATGAAGGGTCAATAATGATGCTGTTGAAAGAATGGCCCCAGACTAACCCTAGCAAGCAATTTTCTAGTACCGGGCTGGCCTCAGACTCACCTGCTGAAGATGCTATCCCATCTGCTCCTTCCATTCACTCATTCATTCATTCAGCAACCTACTGTATGCTGATACCAATACCTAGATAAGTCAGTCCCTGACCAGAAAGGGTTTCTAGACTCCCTCAAGTATGTCACATAGAAAGAATTATACACAAAGACACATTGCAGGCTGTCTTCATGTCCTGGAGCTGCTGTAGCTAAATACCACAATATGGGCAGCTTTAGACAACAGACATGTATTGTTTCCCAGTTATGAAGGCTGGGAGTCTGAGACCAGGATGGCGGTTGCATCCTTTCTCTCTGAGACTCTGAGGGAGGATGGGTACCATGCGTCTCTCCCAGCTACTGATAGCTGTAGGTAGTCCTGAACTTGCTGCTTTGGCTTCACACGACTGCTCTCCCTCCCCCTCTCTCCTTCATAAGGACTTCATTCAGATGGAATTAAGATCCACCTCCTGAAAGCTTAGTTTGAACCACAAGATCGGCAGTTCAAACTCACCAGCTACTCATTGTAAAGCCTATACAGGGTGGCTATGAGTTGGAACTGACTGGACAGCACTTAACAACAACAACACTGAGGTGTGGCCTCATGTTCATTCAACAGAGAACTTCTTCAAAGACCCTGATTCCAAACAAGGTTTCCTTTGGTTCCTAGGGCGACCATCCCCAAATCCCACAATGTGGGTGGCTTTAAAGAAGAGAAATGCATGACAACATAGTTCTGAGGACTTTGAGGAAAGAATTGCTCCATGCCGCTCTCCTGGTTTCTAGATTGCTGGTGGCCCTTACTGTTCCCTTGTTGCTTGTAGATGTATCTTCAGGTGGTCTCTTCGCCTGTCCTGTAATGTACTGTCTCCCTGACTGCTCTCCCATCTTATACCACCAGATTGGAGTAAGACTGGGATTCACCTAACCCTGGTATGACCTTCTTAAACTGACAATAACATCTACAAAGATAAACCCCTTTCCCAAAACAAGGTCACAATTATTTGGTCGTGGCAGTGTACCATAGAGTCGATTCCCACTCATGGCAACCCTGCTTAGCATTTTGAGGAGCAGAAAGCCTCATCTTTCTTCCTCAGAGTGACTGGTAGATTCGAACTGCTGATCTTACAGTTAACAGTCCAGCTCGTAATCCACTATGCTACCAGGGCTTCCTGTGCACAGGTACGTTGTTGTTGTCAAGTGCCATCGAGTCGCTTCTGACTCACAGCAACCCTGTATAGGGTTTTGGAAGAGCAGCTGGTGACTTTGAACCACCAACTTTGTAGTTAGTAGTCCAGTGCTTATCATACAGCACTACACCGGGACTACAGGGCTCCCTATGCACAAGTATGTGGTGTGTGGTGGTGGTGGTGTGCCGTGGAGTCAATTCTGACTCATAGAAACCTTGTATAGGGTTGCTGAGGCTGTAAATCTTCACAGGAACAGAAAGCCTCATTTTTCTCCCTTGGAATGACTGGTAGTTTCGAACTGCTGACCATGAGGTTAACAGACCACCTCATAACCACTATGCTACCAGAGCTCCTTACACACAAAGTTAAGTGTATACACAATATTAAGTGTCATTGAGTCACTTCATACTCGTTATTGTTGTTAAGTGCGGTCAAGTGGGTTTTGACTCATAGAGACTCTGTATAGGGTTTCTGAGGACTGGCTGGTGAGTTTGAACCACTTTCATCTCAAACCGACCTTGCAGTCCAGGGCGTTAACCCACAGCACCAAGGCTGTAAACCCTTATGGGAGCAAAGTGTCTCATTTTTCACCCACACATCATTTGCGGGAACACAATTTAATCCATAACACTTACCACTGACTCTATTTTGACTCATAAAGATTCTGGAAGGAAAGAGTAGAACTGCTTGCTAAGGTTCCCAAGGCTGTAATCTTTACAGATGAGTCCTGCTGTGGCACTATAGGGTGAGTACTGGAGCATTAACTGCAACGTCACTGGTTGAAACCCACCAGCCACTCCTCTGAAACCCTATCCAGGGTGGCTATGGGTGGGAACTGACTCGACAGCACATAACAACAATGACGGCAATCTTAACAGAAGCAGATTGCTACTTCTTTCTCCTACAAGCAGCTGGTGGCTTTGAACCACTGATGTTTTGGTTGATGGTTGAGTGCTTTAACCAGGGGTATTTATCCAGTGGTTGTTGTTGCTGTTATGTATTGTCAAGTCAGCCACCCTGTATAGTGTTTTCAAGAGCTGCTGGTAGGTTTGAACTGCTGACTTTGTGGTTACCCATTTGGTGTCTGTTCTGCAGCGCCATAACACAGGTATCCTAAAAGGTGTCTGAGCAGGTCACAGAGAGAAAATGGCTAATTAAAATAAATCCTTTGCCCGGTTCATCCCTAACTTCCTTGGTCTGAAAGACTTTGCTCCAGACTTCCTGCCAGACATCCCTCCTTTTATCATTGTCATTATAATTGAATGTTCTCTTGAGCACCATATGCATTTCCGTCATGATGGAAATTCCCTGACAGCCACATTATGTCACATCCACATTTATCTGCCCCACAATGCCTTGCACACCGTAGAAATTCAATACATATTTATAGGCTTAGTGAATGGTCCAGTATTGTGTGAGACTATGCATTCAGCAGTAATAGAAAATATTTCATGTCAAACTGTTTATTTTATAAACCTGACAACTGCAGTCATGAAGGAAAATAGCTAGATCTCATCTCAGCAAGTATTGATTGATTGATTGATTGATGCTTCTCTCTCCCAGTTGCCCTATAGTAAGGGAAGAGATTTCTTCATAAAGTTAGTGGCCTCTGACATGCAGCCCTCTGTCTTTTTTCTTAATAAATAGTCCTTTCTAGCAAATGAGGTCACACTAACTGCTATGCAGAAAGAATATGTCATTCTTAACATTAGGAAGGAGTCCAGGTGTGTGGCTGTAGGATAAAACACTAGACTGAAATCTCAGTTTGAACTGCGAGGTCGATGGTTCAAACCTACCAGCTGCTCCTCAGAAACCCTATACAGGGTCGCTATAAGTCAAAATTGACTTGACAGCACTTAACAACAACAAACAATAGAAAGAGGAGAAACTCTTTATTAAAACATGGTTGCGTGATTTACATAGATGATCTGCAGAAACAATTATTAGTGGAGGGTTTAGTTGAATTGTTATCCACTCTATGGGAGCGTGGTTTTATGTGGTGTCCTGGGACTATGTGG
This sequence comes from Chrysochloris asiatica, assembly GCF_000296735.1. NCBI lineage: Eukaryota > Metazoa > Chordata > Mammalia > Afrosoricida > Chrysochloridae > Chrysochloris > Chrysochloris asiatica. The sequence goes on from NW_006408700.1 coordinate 3,511,714, forward strand.
AGAGCAGTCTCCATGCTATTAGCTCACAGAGCACCACACCCCCACCGTGAGTGTTATTGTTCAATTTTCACGCAGCAAGAGTGTCGGGAGCTAATTGTTTGGATCCTGTGTGCATCCTTCCAACCTCATGAAGTTGACTATTTTACCTAATAATCTGAACGGCTAGTTGAAGTTGCAATAATAGGGTTTCTAAGTCTGCAATTAGTGTGTGCCAGGAAAGTTCATTCCATATGGTGACAATGCAAAATATTTTAGTGGGAAGAAATCCTTCCACAAAGATTGATTAAAGTATAAAGGATAGCTTATTTGGGGAAGAAACAGTTTCTTCTAGATGCATATCACACTAAGGTGTATGTGTGAGGGTGTGTGCCTAGGGAATGGGCCAACCTATTTTGAGTGTTGGACAGTAAAGAACATATATTTAGGCAGTGCCACGAAATTGAATTTTTTTGAAGAAAAAAGTTGATGGCTTCTGTCATTTCATAATGCTCAGAATTTTAATTTTCTGAGCAAAGCAGCATGAGGAGACTCTTGGCGTTGATGCTTATGCTCACGAATCACTGTCTTCATTGTGATGGTTTGACAAGTGGTTGTGGCTGCCTTCCATTCAGTTCTGGTTCATAACTGCCCTATGCACAACAGGACGAAGCACTGTGTAATGCTACGCCATCCTCACCATTGTTAGGTTTGAGCTCATGTTTGCTGCCACTGTGTTGTTAATCCATCTTGTTAGGTGACTTCCTCATTCCCTCTTTTTCACTGATCCTCCACTTTTCCAAGCATGATGTCATTTTCCAGAGACTAGTCCCTTCTGACACGTCCAAAGTACAAGAGACAAAGTCTCTCCACCTAGTTTCTAAGGAGCATTCTGACTACTTCTTCCAAGACAAAGTGCTTGTTCTTCAGCTAGTCCATGGTACTTTCTGTATTCTTTACCAGCGCCATAACTCAAATGCATCCATTCTTCTATGGTCTTCCTTATTCATTGTCCAACTCTCACATGTATGTGAGGTCATTGAAAACTGTGCACAATAATTATGCACATTTATTGTGTGTGTGTCCATTAGACCTCAACAAAAGTGTTTGCAAACAAAAACAAACACAATTTCAGTGTGCTCCATTAGAAAATCCCAAAACTCAACTCTCTTGAAGTATTATCTAAGTCAATTCAAAGGTCAATATGCTTAATCTGACAAATACCTACATGGAGTAGGTATTCTCCAACCATCTGAGATTCTTGTGAAAAAAACAAGAACCAAATCAGTTGCCATTGAGTTGATTCTACCTCATGCTGACCACCTGTGTGTGTCACAGAAGAGCTCTGCTTCCTAGAGTTTTCAGTGTCTGATTTTTCTGAAGTAAACTACCGGACCTTTCTTCTGAGGTGGTTCTGGGAAGACTTGAATCTCCAACCTTTTAGTTAGCAGTGATCACATTAGGCATTTTCACCAGCCAGTAACTCCAAGATTCTTCGAAGAATCTGGGAAAATGGTAAGTAGTGGGTGAGTTTTGTGATAAGCACTCAGCATCCAGTTCATATCACCACCTGCTTGGAATTGCCTCTGGTCTAGAGACAAGGAGCATAAGATGTCCATCACAGATAAAGACATCCACTTGGTTATAATCCGAACACCAGACTGAGCACTGTGACAACAGCAATTACATTTACCCCTGATACCCTTCTAGCCTACATGACTGGGGGGCTTACAACATTTGCATTTCAGATTTGCTCACTTTTAGTTGGATCCTCCAAGTGTCTTAGGGAAAAAGACTTTCCAACTCAGGGAAAATGAAACAAAAGGATTTCTTGAAAGCATAAGTACATTCTAATATGGAATCTAGACTTCAAGCATGTGGAGACCATGAATCCAAGGAAGACCAGATACAGGCTGCACTCAGGAGTTTAACAGTCAAGAATATTCTGATTCGTTAACTGATGTATGTTCTTAGGATTGGCTATTTTTGGTAAGTCATTAAGGACCCATCCTGGCAAATTCTTTGATTAAGCAGTTTTCTGCATACTAGTTAATCTACTTTCAAATTAATTTCTTTCTCAGGGCAAACTGTCCTCCTTTGATTGCCCACTAACAGTCATGGGTCACCTTCCTAAACACAGAAGCAGAACCTGAGACAAACAGAGCTCATGCCAGACCCTGTGTAAGGCATTTTAATTATATCAAACACCCTATATTTGGGAGTGTTCTTAGACATTCCCTGAAAGCATCTTATGCATCAGGCAGTGTTCGCAATCTGCATCAGAAAGCTCTAAGAGAACTTTCTGGTGACCTGCTGGGGGCCTTCTGTCTGGACCAACCACAGGACAAACTGTCTTTACTTACACATTGGAATCTGAGAACAGGTTAGCAACCAGTTGGAAAGAAGCAGAAGTTAAGAAGGGTAAGAGGCTGGAGCCTGGATTAACTATTTTACTTTGGTCAAAAAACTTATCATTTGAATTCTGGAAAAAACATGACAAAGCTACAACAATAAAGCAAAGGGGAAATAGTTTACAAATTCCAAATAAATTTTGACACAGGTCAACCAACCACCCAGGTACAATAGGAACCTCCTAACAGTAGAGAAAGACCTGCTTATACTCAAGAATCCCATACTCACCCTTCCCATTTCCAACTGGTGCAACAACCCTAGTCCTTGGAGTTTCCCAGCTCAGGACTTGTTGGGCACAAACTGAAAGATTTAAGTCTGGAAACTGAGTTGCTGGAGTTGAGGGTTTGTGGGTGAATGGACAAGAAGGATGTCAACTGAAGTGTCCCTTCCTGTCAGTCGGTTGGTCCCACAATCAAACTTCCTTCTTTTATTGCCTGGTGGCCAGAAGCAAATGTACCCTGGTATCTAAGTGAGGAGAAGAACGAAGACCAGGAAGGCTGAAGGGAACCAAAGTATGGCTTGTGGGGGAGGACAAAAGAGACGGGAGAGGCACCAGAGTCTCCAAAATGTGTGTGAGGTGGTACATGTGCTTGAGGCGGTCTCAGAACTGAGCAGGAGAAAGACTTTTCTTTGATGCTTTCAGCTGGAGAAATTGGATACACATTAACTTTTATTTTGACATTTCTCCCTTTACCTTCATTATTTCTATTCCCCTGCCTAAAAGTACTAGCTTCATTTCAAGTTGAAATCAACATTGTTAATAAGTTGAAGGTTTCAACTTATTTTTGAGATGTGAATATTTGAACAAATGCAGCATCCTGATGCTCTGATGCTGTAATGTTAGAAAAGAAATTGGAAAATTCAACAATAATCGTATCTCTCGTTCTGAACATCTAAAAAACAAAGCACAATTTTTCTTTGCAAGTTGGAATATCCCATTATAATTAACTTTAATTCACACTAAATGAGCTTTAAGAAAACAGACTTTTCTCACCTTGGTTCAATTTCCTTTTTCGACTTTAATGATTTGAGGTAGCTACTGCTAATTTTTGTTAGCCATTCACGAATGTAAATGGTAATGAGGCTTTTGTGTATGTGTGTGAAATTCAAAATCCATCTCTAGTCTATTAACTCTGTAAAGAAAGTTACGCTGTAGGAGGCCATAGTAGTGTGAACAAAAAGGCTTCTATTGTACAAAACCAATTTCCATGTAATCAAGTCGGCGGTAGAGTGTTTTTTTCTTGAATGATATTTGTGCAGCTTGAGTTACATCTGGCCTCTGTACTGTCTAGGGGACTTCAATCACTTAGCCAGGTGTAAAGGTCCAGAGAAACATCTATTTACTGAGTGTCCCTGCTAAAACTGAGGGACTCCATCACAGCATTGCTTCCTGGCAGCTTCCAGTATTACTTTTGTCAAACTAAAATTTGGTGAAGTGTGCATATCTCTTAAACTGATGAAAACAGCAAGAGATTTCTGTAAATAACATAGCACCCCATTTCGGTTTTAGAGCTTACCTTCTTTTTTAATGTACCAAGTTTTCTTAAAGGAATCCTGGAGGGGCATTAGTTAAGAGCTCAGCTGTTAACCACAAGATCAGCGGTTCGATCCCAACAACTGCCTGCCCTAAGGGGAAAAGATGTGGCCATCAGATTCCTTAAAGATTGTTGTTGCTGTTAGGTGTCAAGTCAGTTCTGACCCAAGTGAACCTATATAGGGCTTCTGAGGAGCGGCTGGTGGGTTTGAACTGCTAATCTTGCTATTGGCAATCTAGTGCTTTATTCTACAGTGCCACATCAGGACAGTCTTAGAAATCTTATAGGGTAATTCTACTCTGTCCTGTGGGGTTGCTGTGAGGTGGAATTGACTAAATGCCAGTGGTTTCGATTTGGACTGCTTTAGGTTTTGTTAATTTATTGTTATCAGCTAATGCTTTTTTTTTTTTTTTTCTCTAATTCACTGTGGTTAGCTAGCTACAGTAGGGCCTGGCACTAGTATGAACTCAATAAATATTTATTTGATAAGAGAGTAAATGAGTGAACAAATTAATTATCTCTTAAGCAGCAGATGCGAAATAGCACGCCTTAATCGCTGCATTCTAATCTAGCAAGCTGGTTTCATTTTGATTTAAATGTTTATTTCCTATCATTTTCTTGGGATGCAAAAATTAGCACATAACCATTTTCCATGGATATGGTATAAAATGACTTTTAGTTTGAATACACGTCCTTTAAGATTAGAAATATAATTTTGTGATGTAGGCAACTGAAGAGAATTTTTACAGTCTGACAGCATTTTAGCTCAGTAACGAATCTCAGTGTCCTGCATGTGCCCCACCCACAGTTCTGCAGAAAACTCTGAAGGGTCCCAAAATCAACCTGATTTTAATAAAAGCAGCACAGAAGCCCACCTCGGATGGCACAGGGATCAAATAGCGGAGGCTGAGCGCTCCCTTGACGGAGCGGCACCACACTGACCGGCTGCGGGGTTTCGCCTTATAAATCGATGCTGATGCAATTCTACAAGTTCGTAATCAGTTTGAGATCACATTCCCATGTGTTCTACGGCAGACAGATTGCAGTTTTCACTTTAGGTTTCAAGCGAAACAAGATGATTGGGAAAGTTACCCTACAGTATTCTCGTTTAATAGCTTACAGAAAGGTAATATCTTGTGTTCGTTTAGCTGCTACAAAATTGAAAAAGTAGATGTGGGTCTCTTCCTCTTCTGGTCTCCCACACCATACTGTATTTTACATTTGTGTGTTTGCAGACGTAACTGATTTCCTCCCTCCACCTCCAGACTATATGTTCCTGCAGACAAAGATCCATCCATTTGCTGTTTCTCACTGTATCCCTAAGGCCTAATGCATCTTTTAGGTATTTTCCATAATGTAGTCATAGAATTACACTTTGCAAAGTTAAAAACGAAAAATAAAAATTGAAGATCTTTGATCATTGTTGACTCAAAACTGTATTATAATATTATCTATATATGGAGTCCTGGTGTAGCGCTGTGGGCTAATGCGTCAGACTGCAAAGTCGTTTGAACTGCAAGGTCGGTGGTTCAAGCTCACCAGCTGCTCCTTGGAAACTCTATATGGGGTCGCTATGGGTCAGAATCTACTCAACAGCACTTAACAACAGCAACTAGAAGTGCTTGGGTGTGCAAATGGTTCTGCATTCAACTACTAGCCATAAGTTTGTTGGTTCAAACCCACCCAAAGGTACCTTGGAAGATCTGCTTCCATAAGGTCACAGTCTTGAAGGCCCTATGGAGCAGTTCTACTGTGGAACACATGGATGTGCCCGGAGTCTGAATTGAGTTGACAGCAATGGCAGTATCTATGTTTATAAATCTAAAACGAAGTACGGACTCTTGCACGGTAAATGCACACCAGCTAGTAGAATCAATCCAACTGGTAACAACAGTATCTTAACATGACACATGATGTTTTGTTGACACTGGTTTTATGCTTGAGAATTTTAAAAATCTACTGTTTTTGTTTTGTTTTTTCTTTTATTTTTTCACATGTCAATTCTAGTCTTTTGTTATTGAATATGATGGGTCATTATTTGGGTTTTCATCATTGCATTTTTTATTTTTCCTTTGAACAGTAAACATTCATTTAAATTTAAATTATCATTGGTTTTGATAAGCTGATTAATACAGCTCCTCAAAATTCCCAATACGGAGGGTTCAGGATTGCATGTTGACTTCTGTACTTACTATATGTGAAGTGCATGAAGTTGGGATGCCAAGGTTACAACACTGTTATGTGACTCACTGTCACAGCGAGGTATTTTGAGTCCTTCATGCTCAGACCAAACCTTCTTGCTCATTGAAACCTCGTGAGGTTTCTCTCGGAAATTTTTGCATACTTTGATCTGCTTTGCAGCTCTTAGTTATCAAGGGTCATCCAGATGATTACAGAACTTTGAATTTTTCCGAGAACTTTCAAAATCAATAACCATGCTTCCCATCCCTCTGCATCAAAATGTACAATGCATCCATTCTTGTTGCTATAGTTGCCGCCGAATTGATTCTTACTCACGTGGCCCCAATGTGGGTTAGAGAACTGCTCCATTGGGTTTTCAAGGCTGTGAACTTTCAGAAGCAGATCATCAGCCTATCTTCCAGGTTCATTCATGTTGTGAGGTGTTTCGCAGGTTTGTTTTTATTCTTCAGTGTTGTGTAGTATTCCATTGTGTGTATGCGCCAAGGTTTATTTAACCATTCTTCTGTTGATGGGCATTTAGGCTCTCTCCATCTCTTTTCTATTATGAGTATGCTGCAATGAACATGGGTTTGTAGATATCAAATGGTGTCAGAGCTCTTATTGCTTGTAGCTGTATACCAAGTAGAGGGATTGTAGGGTCATACGATATTTCTATTACTAACTTTTTGAGAAAGCGCCATACCAATTTCCACAGTGGTTGCACCTTTTACTGTCCCACCAGCAGTGTAGAAGGGTCTCAGTCTCTTCACACCCATGTCAGAAATTGTTTTCTGTTTCATGGAACTTTGCTATTCGTACTAGAGTAAGATGATATCTCATTGTTGTTTAAATTTGCATCTCTTTAATATGAGACTATCTGCTCCTGTGACGATTTAAAGCCTTGGAAACTCTCTACAAAGTATCTATGAGTCATAACTGACTCCACACCACTTAACAACATCGAATGATTGTGAGTATTTTCCATATGTTATATGTTATAAATCTATTTTTTGGTGAAGTGTCTATTCATGTCCTCTGCCCATTTTTAAATTGCATTATTTGTCTTTTTACTGAGGTATTCAATAAATTTTGGAGAGCAGTCCTTTGTCTCATATATTGTTGCCAAACATTTTTCCCAGTTTGTGGGTTCTCTTTTTACTCTTGGTGAAATCCTTTGATGCACTTGTGTCTAACATTTAGGAGATCCCCGCCATCTAGTTTGTCTTCTGTTTGTGTTCTTGCAGTTATGTATGATAATGTATTTATACATGTATCAGAACCCCTAAGTATGTCCCTATATTTTCATTTCTGATCTGTAGAGTTCTGCGTTTTACATTTAGGTCTTTAATCCACATTAAATTAGTTTTTGCACATGGTATAAGATATGGGCCTTCTTTAATTTTTCTGCAAATGGATTTCCAATTTTGCCAACACCATTTGTTGAAGAGACTATCTCCTTCCCACTTAGTGCATTCTGGTGCTATGATCAACTGACCGTAGGTGGATGGATTCATTTCTGGGTTCTCAATTCTATTCCATTGATCTATGTCATCATTGTACTGGCTACACTGCTTTTAACAAAGACACATGTGTTCTTCTCACAGTTCATAGTATATACAATAGTCTTTGCAACACCGTGATCCAAATGCATCAATTCTTGTTGTTGTTATGAAGGGCTGTCGAGTCAGTTCTGACCCATAGCAACTCTGTATAGGGTTTCCGAGGACCAGCTGGTGAACTTGAACAGCTGACCTTGCAGTTCAGATGGCTTTGCAGGCTGGCACATTAACCCACAGCGCCACACCATCAATTCTTCTTAGTCTTCTTTATTCTTTGTCCAGCTTACACATGCATGGTTTGAATCAGGTATACCCTTGTCTTCAAAGTAACATCTTTTTGACACTTTAAAATATCTGCTGTGCTGCAGCAGATTTGCCCAGTGCAACATCATTGAATTTCATGACTGCTGCATCCATAGGCGTTGGTTGTGGATCTAAGTCAAATGAATCTGACAACGTCAATCGTTTCTGTTTTTGTTGAGAGTCTGTTCCAACTCATAGTGACCCCGTATAGCATTGCTAAGGAGTGACTGGTGGGTTTGAACTACCAACTTTGTAGTTAGTAGCTCAGCACCACACAAAGACTTAGTCATCTGCAATGTTGTTGTTAAATGCTATTGAGTAGGTTCCAACTCATAGAGACCCTGTATAAGGTTTCCAAGGAGTGGCTGGTGGGTTTGAACCACGGATCTTGTGATTAGCAGTTCAGTGCTTAACCTACATGCCACACCAGTACTCTTATTTGCCTATGTGGTGGTGGTGGTTCTGACATATAGTGACCCTGTATAGGGTTTTCGAGACTGTAAATCTTTACAGGAGCAGAAAGCCTCACCTTTTCCCCACAGAAATGTTAGTCGTTTCACACTGCGGACCTTGAGATCCGCAGCCTGACTCGTAACCACTACACTACAGAGCAGGTTGCTAAGTGGAGTCTTCCTCCAATTCTGATGCCATATTTGCCTTTATATAGTCCAGCTTCTCAGATTATTTGTGCAGCCTACAGATTGAATGAGCATGTTGAAAGAATACAGCCATAACACCACCCCTTTCCTGACTTTAAGCCTTGTTCTCTTTGAATGACTGCTTCTTGATCTATGTACAGGTTTTGCATGAACACAAATAGCCAAGTGTTTTGGAATTTCCACTTTAATTGAAATAATAATAATAGTAATCATAGCTTACATTTGTATAATTAGAAATAAGTACTGGGATTTCATGATGTGGTACTGTAGGATCAACACTGGACTGCAAACAGAAAGGTCGGCAGTTCAAACCCACCAGCTGCTCCTCAGAAACCCTATGCAGGGTTGCTATGAATTGGAACTGGCTTGACAGCACTTAACAACAATAACAATGGGATTTCATGGTGCCATTTAGCACATAACATCTCATTTGGTCCATCTTCTTTGAGAGTTGTGATTATTCTCATTGTAAGCAGAATGTCAAACTGGTTTATATCCAATCAGTCATGGCTGAGGAAGTGAAACCAGAAGAGACTTGAATTGAAAAAATTTGGGTGATCATGAATGATAACTGGAATGGGAAACTTGGAAGAAGAGTAGTGAACCCTTTTAGATGCCTAATGCCTGAGATTAGACTATGGGCAGGATGTGTACACCAATGTACATTCAAAGCGACTCCTTTGCCAGCATCATTGAGTGGTCACTGTGGTTTCCAACTCAGCTCAAAGTTTGCCTGGCAGATTTGGTTGCTATTCAGTGGATACGTTTCTAGTCAGGCTTCTTTCCACCTTTAATTCTTCCACTTCTGGTTATTGTTCAGTTCACCCAAATTTTTAAAATGTGGATCCGTTCCTGGTTTTGCTTCCTTGGTGGTGACTGAACTGGAAAGAGCTAGTTCAGAATCCTGATGTTAACTTAAACTCAGGGAGGCGTGAGACCCTTGCAGTGGGTCCAGCCCCAGCCCATCCTCAGAGCCAGGTGGAGTTTCTCTATGCTCACAGGCTGCCCATCTTCAACCATAAGGTACCCTGGAGGTTTCAGACATGTGTCTTCTAGTATTTAAATTCTGTGTTTCTAAGTTGCAGCTGACATATTGTTTTGTAAAGTTATGATAAGCAGGTCTGTCTTAAAAATATAATTCTAATGCAGGAAAGTTTGGATATGAGTTTGATACCTCTGGTCATGTACTAAGACTTTAAATTTCCATCATTTTGAAGAACTGTGAGAGTTAATAGGAAATACGTTGTCAATTGTTGTGCTATAGGAGAAATCCTCAACCACAAGGTGTGTTTGAACTGCAAGGTCAGCAGTTCAAACATATCAGCCGCTCCTGGGAAACCCAATACAGGGTCGCTATGGGTAGGATCCAACTGGAAGGCACTTAGCAACCACATTTAAATAGGTAAGATCAAAATTCAATGCACAAGTGTTCACAGGGGAACCATTTTGGAAACTCTACACAGGGTCACTCTGAGTCAGAACCCACTTTACAGAACTTAACAACAACGACAACAACAAAATTATGGAGGAGAAGAAGCAACTCACAAAACAGGTAAACTAGGAATTGGTTAAGTGCATTTAAAAAAAAAAAAAGAAGAAGAAGAAGGTTGTTTTACTTTATAAAAAGGTCTCCAGGGCTCCTTTCTGCGCTTAACTCTCCTGGTGCATTTAAATGTTTGATTGCAGATCATTAACCACTTGATGAAATGGCTTGGAAAAAAAGGTTTGGGAGCTGATATAAATTACAAAACAATCAAAAGGTAATAGTGCATTTCTGGCTTTAAAATGTGAACTAGTGTGAAATTTTCAGTGGAATTGCACACATTTTGTTTATGTGCTTTTTTGTCAAAGGTGCCTAAGATTATTGTGATGCTAAGGAGTCTGGTAGCATAGTGGTTATGAATTGGGCTGCGAACCGCAAGGTCAGGAGTTCGAAACTACCAGCCGTTCCGCTGGAGAAAGATGAGGCGTTCTGCTCCCGTAAAGATTTATAGCTTCGGAAACCCTGTACAGGGTTGCTATGAGTCGGAACCGACTCCATGGCATATAACAACAACAACAACAACAAGGAGTCCTGGTGTGGCACTGTGGGCTAATGCATCAGACTGCAAAGTCCTTTGAACTGCAGGGTCAGTGATTCAAACTCACCAGCTGCTCCTTGGAAATCCATTACAGGGTGGCTATGGGTTGGAATCAACACGGCAGCATGTAACAACAACAACAACAACAAGAAGCTCTTGTAAGGAGCTCCAGTAGCGTAGTGGTTATTAATCAGGCTGCTAACCTCAGAGTCAGCAGTTTGAAACTACCAGCTGTTCTGCGGGAGAAAGATGAAGCTTTCTGCTCCCGTAAAGATTTACAGCCTGTACAGGGTCGCTATGAGTCGGAACCGACTCCATGGCACATAACTACTACCACCACCACCATGGATTAATGCGTCAAACTGCAAAGTCAGTTTGAACTGCAAGGTCAGCAGTTCAAACTCACCAGCTGCTCCTTGGAAAGCCGGTACAGGGTTGCTGTGGGTCAGAACTAACCCGATGGCACTTAACAACAAGAAACTTCCAATGGTTTTCATTTACGCAGTCATTCAGTGCATGATCATTGAGTGTGTAATGTGTTCTGGGCCCTGTATAAAGCAGTGGTGAGCAAGACCTCATGGAACATGCATGTGAGTGTCTGTTAACACTATGTTTCATTTTATTTTGAAGTTTTATGGGAGAGAAGATGAGAAATTATAGTACAGACTAGAGAAGTTTTCCTCATAAGTATGTTCTTCAGCATCTCCGTAGGACCGTATCTTGAGTTTTTGATGGGTATTTTCTGTACATTGATGTTGTTGTTATTACGTGCCTTCCAGTCAGTACCGACTCATAGCAACTTTTTGCACAGCAGAACAAAACACTGCCTGATCCTGGGCCAACCTCATTACTGTTGCCATGCTTGAGTCCATCAATGCTGCCACATGGCCAATCCATCTCATTGGGGGTCTTTCTCTTTTTCTCTGATCCTTCACCTTACCAAACATGATATCCTTCTCCAGTGACTGGTCCCTCCTGATAATATATGCCTGAAGTATGAGAGATGAAGTTTGGCCATCTTCGCCTCCAAGGAACACTGGCTGCACTTCTTCCAAAACAGATCTTTTGGCAGCCCATGGCACTTTCTATATTCTCCTCCAACACCATAATTCAAATGCATCAATTCTTCTACGGTCTTCCAGCTTTCGCATGCATATGACGCTATTGGAAATACCATGGCTTGGGTCAGGCACACCTTAGTCCTCAAACGGACTGACATCTTTGCTCTTCAATGCTTTAAAAAGGTTTTGTGCAGCAGATTTGCCTAATGCAATACATCGTTTGATTTCTTGGCTGCTGCTTCTGTGAGTGTTGATAGTTGATCCAAGAAGAATGAAGTCCTTGACAACTTCAAAACTTTCTCCGTTGACAAGAATGTTGTTTATTGGTCCAATGGTGAGTTTATTGGTCCAGTGGGGAGGATTTTTGTGTTCTTGACATTGAGATGTAATCCATACCGCCGAGGGCTGTGCTCTTTGATCTTCATCAGTAAATGTTTTAAGTCCTCTTCACTTTCAGCAAGCAAGGTTGTATCATCTGCATATCGCAGGTTCTTAATTAGTCTTCCTCCAATCCTGATGCCATGTTTTTCTTCATATTGCCCAGCGTCTTGGATTATTTGCTCAGCATACAGATTGAATAAGTATGATGAAAGAATACAACCTTGTCACACACCTTTCTTAATTTTAAACCATTCTGTGTTCCCATGTTCTATTGGAACAACTGCTTCTTGGTCCAGGTACAGATTCCTCATGAGCACAATTAAGTGTTCCGGAATACTCATACTTTGCAATGTTGTCCATAGCTTGTCATGATCCACACAATCAAAAGCCTTTGCATAGTCAATAAAGCACAGGTAAACATCTTTCTGATATTCTCTGCTTGCAGCCAAGATCCATCAGACATCAGCAATGATATCCCTCTTTCCATGGCCTCTTCTGAATCCAGCTTGAACCTCTGAAAGTTCTCTGTCAATGTATGATTGCAGCCATTTCTGTATTGCGTTTAGCAAAACTTTACTCACATGGTATATCAAATAGACTGTCCGATGATTTCCACATTCCATTGGTTCACCTCTCTTTGGAATGAGCACAAATACAGATCTCTTCCAATCAGTCGGCCAGACAGTTGTCTTCAAATTTCTTAGCGGAGATGTACCTCCAGTGCTGCCTCACTTTCTTGAAATATTTCCATTTATATTCCATCAGTTCATGGTGCCTTGTTCTTTGCCAGTTCCTTCAATTCACTGTGGACTTCCTACTTCAGTATCATTGGCTCTTGATCATATGCTACCTCTGGAAATGGTTGAACATCAACCATTTCCTTTTGGTGCAGCGATTATGTACATTCCTTCCATCTTCTCTTGATGCTTTCTACAACATTCCAAAATTTGCCCAGTGAATCTTTCAATAACAAAAGTTAAAGCTTGAATTTTTTCTTCAGTTCCCCCAGCTTGAGAAATGCTGAGCCTGTTCTTCCTTTTTGGTTTTCTGACTCCAGATTTTTGCACATTTTGTTGTAGTATTTGGCTTTATCTTCTTAAGCTGACCTTTGAAATTTTCTGTGCAGCTCTTGGACCTCCTCATTTCTTCCATTTGCTTTAGCATCTCTATGTGGGAGAGCAAGTTTCAGCGTCTCTTCTGACATCCATTTTGACCTTTTCCTTCTTTCTTGTCTTCTCAATGACTTTTTGCTTTCTTCATATATGTTCTTGCTGTCATCCCACAACTCTCTGGTCTTTGGTCTTTAGTGTTTAATGTATCAAATCTGTTCTTCAGATGATCTCTAAATTCAAGTGTGATATATTCAAGATCATATTTTGGCTCTGGTGGGCTTGTTTTCATTTTCTTCAGTTTCAGTTTGAATTTGCATATGAGTAATTGATGGTCTGTTCCACAGTCTGCTCCTGCCCTTGTTTTGACTGATGATACAGAGCTTTTCCATCGTCTCTTTCTGCAGATGTAGTCAGTTTGATTTCTGTGTGTTCCATCTGGTGAGGTCCATGTGTATAGTCATGTCTTATGCTGTCTAAACATGGTATTTGAAATGAACAAATCATTGGTTTTGCAGAATTCTATCATGCATTCTCTAGCATCATTTCTATCACTAAGGCCATATTTTCTAACCACTAATCCTTCCTCTTTGCTCTCAACCTTTGCATTCCAATCACCAGTAATGATCAATACATCTTGATTGCATACTTGATCAATTTCAGATTGAAGAAGTTGATAGAATTCTTCTATTTCATCCTCACTGGCTTTAGTGGTTGATGTGTAAATTTGAATAATTGTGGTATTAACTGGGCTCCCCTGTAGGTGCATGGATATTATCCTATCACAGACAGCGTTGTACCTCATGACTGATCTGGATATGTTCTTTTTGACGATGAATGTAGCACGATTCCTCTTCAATTTGTCATTCCCGGCATAGTAAACCATGTGGGTATCAGATTCAAAGTGGCCAATACCGGTCCATTTCAGCTCACTAATGCCTAAGGTATTGATGTTTATGCGTTCCATTTCAAGTTCCAGTTTTACCAGATTCATACTTTGTACATTCCATGTTCTGATTTTCAATGGATGTTTACAGCTGTTTCTCTTCATTTTAAGTTGGGCCCCATCAGCAAATGAAGGTCTATACATACTTTCTGTAATACATTATTTTAATAAATGATCATTACTTTCTGGATTATTTGTAAAAGATAAAGGAGAAAGCTTTTCTTAATTTGCTTCTTGGCATATTTATATGGATGTTTTGAGGTTCCAGAAATGGCAATTATCATAAATATTCCGACTGGCACATTTTATTAGCATTGGGCTCACACAACATAGATGAATCAACCTGACATTTTTTTTTTTTTTCCTTTAGCTCTTTGGTCACCCACCATCAAAATTGGTTCTGTTCTAGGTGGGCAGTGTGGTCTTAATTACCCTTTGTAAATCTGAGTGATTTCATTGCATCAGTGAATTATGAGGTGAGGATATATTTCGAACAACAACAAAAAAAACCCATAACTTTTGTGAGATGTCTGTGCCTTATGAATTTAATGAAAGGAAGTAATCTATTAATGATACTTCACATACATTTGCTTATTCATGTGGAAGTAGTGTTACAACTCCAAGCTCTATTTACATAAGCTATCCATAGGAACTGGTTTTGTATCACTCATTTTTACCATCATTACAACATTTAGTTGAGCAAATATTGAATGTTATTAATCCCACCTGTGTATCCTGCTGTGTAATAATATGTATTGGCACATGTATTTAAGATTCTTCAGGCTTTGAACAAAAATGTTGCCATGGGAACCTGATTTCCTAGCCCATAGTCCTTTGCAGGAGTACACCTGCCTTTTGGTAGAGGTTTCCATGGCAACATTTTTGTTCGGTGAACATAGGACTTGAACAGAATATACTACGACTCTCTTTTAAATATGTGCATTGATAGTTCTGATATTACTGCAGTTAATGTGTCTTGGAAAATCCAGGGCCCCCTGCAGTGGGTGGTAGTGGCGTTCCTGCTTTCAGTGAATAGGTTCCAGAAGAGTTGAGTAGTCACAGGCATTGGATTTGGAAATTAGAGCCATTTTCAGTCACTTTCCCCTGCCTCTGTACCCTCCCCTTGCCTGACCCTCCTGCTAGAGTGTGGTGAAGTAGTGGTCCTCAGTGGCTTACGTTACCAGAATGACCATTTTTTGATAATGCAGAGCTGTACAGGGAAGGTGTGTGACTAATATCTGTTCAAGTTCAGTGGATTTCTTTTAAAGGGCAGCATCAATCTGGGGAGCCTCTAATGCTCCTGAATATTCTAGTAATGCCCCTTCAACTGCCTCCCTTGTACTTACTCTACAAAGGCCATGAGCATCAATAGCCAAGCTTCACGAGGACAGGGTGAGAATTGCCTTTCCCATGTTTGGCCCAGTGTCTAATCTCTTTATTACTTTTATTGGCTTTCAGCCTACAAAAAGTTGACAAGTCCTAAATTAAAGTAGCCCAGATTCTTTCTTTGCTCCTCATTCATTTGTGTCACATTACATTTATAACTGAGGCTATGTGGGGATGAGTGTGCTTCTGCCCAGGAAGAAATCATCTGGGGTTCTCACAATTGTTTGATTATGAGTCCATCAGCTTCTATACGGAGTCTCATCAATCACGTCGATCACGTTCTTCTTGCCGCTGGGTACAGTGTTGTGTTGCTGTTTCTTGGCAGGACTCAGAACAGGCAGTAGTGGATTTTGCAGCAGCTTCAGAGACTGCTCACAATCTAAGAAACAACTGAATGGGTTCTGTTATTAATGCCAATCACCCTCCACCCACAAAGGTATCCAAGGACCGTTTAGCGACCACAGGGCTGCTTTTAGCAGAAACTGTCATCAGATCATCTTCCCTGATCAGGAAAAGGAATGTAGGTAAATGAGGTGGGTTCAAAGAATTAGGACAAGTAAATGCATTCTGAGCGAATTTATGACAAATTAGCTCAGAGTGCAAATAGAGATTGATTTGTGTGGTTCAGAGGAGCTGTGCCTTAGAAACCTGAGTTTAGCTTCTGACAACTTAAGGCCTTGAAAAGTTAAAGCAAATATAAAATGGTATGAGAAACTCGTATCTTTGGTGTTTATTTAGAATGAGGAAAGAAGGAAGGTAGGGAGAAAGAGAAGACAGGAGGGATGGAAGGAAAAAGGAACAAAAGAGGGCAGAAACTGTATATATAGGCTCAGTGAAATGTTAAATTTAGGAAGTCAGTCTAGAGAAATATCGTTAAAAGTCTACGTGCATGAACAGAAAAATTGTACATGCGTTTCAATGACAGGAAACTACGAGGAATGTCATGAAACATATAGTAGACCAGGTGTCCTACAATCACATCTTCTAACTCTCCTACAACTTTGGGTTTATCACCTCAGTTTCTTTTCTATAAAGTAAATGGTGGAGCTTCCGCAGAGGTTTTAACATCAGTGTTCTGTGACTTGAGGTTTTAAATATCTTCCATGAGTGGAGGAGTCTCGTGGGATGTGTTCTTGTCCCTGAACAACTACTATACCTGTTGTTGTTGTTAAGTGCCGTCGAGTCAGTCCTGACCCATGGCAACCCTGTATAGGGTTTCCAAGGAATAGCTGGTGAGCTTGAACCACCAACCGTGTGGCTCAAACGACTTTGCAGGTCAGCACAGTAGCCCACAGTGCCACACCAGCACAGTCAACTCTAGTCTTCTGGGCACTCCTATGATGGTTGGTGGCTGTGTGCCATGGAGTCAGTTCTGACTCATAGTGACCCTGGAGAGGATTTCTGAGGCTGTAAATCTGTATGGGAGCAGAAGTCCTCACCTTCCCCCATGGCATGACTGGTAGATTCAAACTGCTGACCTTGCAGTTAACAGCCCAGCTCGTGATCCACTACGTTACCACGGCTCTGTGGAGCTTTTATATGAAGAAAATATTTTCTGGGTTAAACAAAGTTTTAAAACTACTTTAACTGCTGATCTAAATGCTACCCAGCTCTAATTTTAACCATCCCTGCCCCAATCTCTACTAAACTTATATAAAAAAGGAGGTTCTTACCCATGGCTTAATATAATTAGGAGAGTGTTGAGTTCAATCAATATTTCTTGAGCTGAATTGAATTATATTTCATCAGTCCTGGAAATGGACCATACAGGCTCTTTTTCTAAAATGCCCAAGAGGTGTTCTGAACCATCTGGAAGGCTGCCAACCCCAACAAACCATGGATTGCTCTGCTAGAAAATAGGGTTTGGCCATACCTGGGGGATTGTTTGGGCCTGGCTACTGGAGCTTGAATTCAAAGGAAGCTGAAGACCTTGAAGTCCAGGGGTCTGTTGCTTTGAGCCTAGGATGTCCAAAGGTGTCTGTGGGGCATGATGCCACAGGAGGAAAGTTACTGAGTCTACAAGGGCTTTAGTCCTTTGAATAAGAAAATTAAAGGAACTCTGATCGAAGTCTATCCTGGACGACTGTGAATGTGATGAACTTATATCTGTAGAAGAACTGATACTTGTGAGTTATGGTGTTAAAGGGGAATATTAAAAGTACTATGGACCATCAAAAGAACAAAGAGATCTCTGTTGGAAGAAGTACACCCAGAATGCTCCTTGGATGCCAGAATGGTCAGATTTTGTCTCTCGTTGTTGTTGTTGTTGTTAAGTGCCGGTTCTGACTCATAGCGACCCTGCACAGGGTTTCCGAGGCTGTAAATCTTTACGGGAGCAGAATGCCTCGTCTTTCTACCGTGGAACCGCTGGTAGTTTTGAACTGCTGACCTTGCAGTTCACAGCCCGATTCGTAACCACTATGCTACCGGAGTTTCTCTCATACTTCAGACATATTATCAGGAGGGATCAGTCCCTGGAGAAGGGCATTATGCTTGGTAAAGTGGAGGGTCAGCATAAAAGAGATAGACTCACACAGTGGCAGCATCAAGGGACTCAAATGTACCAAAAATTGTGAGGTGGGTTTTGTTCTGTTTTACATAAGGGTGCTATGAGTCCATGATGACTTGATGACACCTAACAACAGTGATCAAAGTCTACCCTTGAGGGATGTGAATTTGATGAACCTAAATGTCTTCATTTAATCCTGGAACCTTTTACAAGGGAACCAACGTTTCCTGCTGCTTGAAAGAGGTGATTTTAGGTCAAAACAAAATACTGCTCCACAAAAGAAATAATTTACTGACACTGTTAATTATTCCCAAACATCTGAATAACCAAAACTATGAAACTCAGACCCTGCAGGGAGTGTGTGGCAGGTTGACTGTTTGGACGCCGCCTTCAGAAGTTTGATGTGTGGGACCAGCAGCTGTGTCTGAGATTGGAGGGAAATGAAGGGTCTCCATTCCCACCCATGCACAGAGCTGGACCATGAAGAAACCTAGTGGTCTTCTCCTAGTCACAAGGAATGGACTTTATGCACAGCACTGTCTCAGTCTTTGCATATAATCTCACAATGATACCTAAGAAGGAAATGATACCTTTTTTCCCTGAAAACTTTGCTTCTATTTGCTAAAATCTAGGAGATTATAATTTCACACAAAAATGCTTTGTGTGTGCTTATATGCACATATATGTGAATATGTACATGTACACATATGAGGACATATGTATACATAGTGCTCTGGTCATGCATTGTGCTGCTAACCCAAAGGTGGAAAGATGAGGTAGTGTGTTTCCATAAATATTACAGCCTCAGAAACTCTGTGGAGCAATATGCTTCAATCGTATAGCATTGCCATGAATTAGAATAGACTGAATCAAAGGCGCTATGATCAAAGTCTACCTTTGAGGAATGTGAATATGATGAATTTATATTTGTAGAAGAATAGAATTAACAGAATAGAATGAATTAGAACTGCCATGAATTAGAATTAGAATTATGGTGGGTTTGGATTTTTGGGGTGTGTGTGTGTGTGATTTAATGGAATGTGTGTCTGTTGTTAATACGTGCTCTCAAGTTGATTCCAACTCATAGCGACCCTGTATTGGGTTTCTGAGGCTGTAAATCTTTGTGGGAGCAGAAAGTCTCGTCTTTCTCCTGCAGAGTGACTGATGGACTCAAACTACTAACTTGTGGTTTGCAGTCCAGTGCTTATCCTACAGAGCCAATGTGTGTATAGATGTGTTTATATGCACATACATATGAATGTGTACATGTACCCATATGCACATATATGAATATATAGTGTGTGTGTGTGTGCCTATAGATCATTAGGTCCACCAGAATCTCCATGATTTTCAGATGTTCTGCAAGTGGATGCAGATGGAGATGAAACTTTTCAGGTAAGGAGAGCTCCCGAATTAAGGCTCAGAGGAATGATACTGCAAGGAGGTTCCCATTCTAAGAGGCTATGTTAGGAAGGGGAGTTGAAGGATGCTGACAATGAAGCTTGGATGCTCTGTTACAAGTGTGTTCTTGTTTCATTGTCAAGGGGACCTCATGGAAGCATTTTAAGCAGGCAAGAAGAATGGTGACATTTGTATTTGAGGAGGCTCATTCTGGAAGCTAATGGCCACTGGTTGGTTACTAGAATGAAGTAAAAGAGTTCTGTTTATGAAGGGGTGATTTGTTCACATAAGACAAAGAAAATGAACATGTCAATTTACAGCAGTATCAATGGAGAGTTGAGAAGTTAGACTTTGAACAGACTATATATTCGACTAAATGTATGCCATTTCCATTGACACTTCTGTCTCATTAAGTGACAGGATGCTCTGAATGACATGCAGACTGGTGGAGATGAGTTATTAATTCATCCTATTTTATTTGCTCCCCTTTTACTACTTAAAATGTTTCCTCCAAGTCTTGAAGATAAGAAAACAGAAAACCCACTTTAATTCCTTAAAAGCAAAATCACTAATAGGTTATGAATCAGCTGAGTTTATTATTTCTTCACTAGGCCAGGATTTTCTGTAATGAATTTTGTCAAGAAGATCTAATTACACCGTAATAGCAGCCACTGAGAATAGTAACAGGAAACATGCTAAGCTGTTTCTGGCTAGGCAGCCCCACCCCACCCCCCACCATTGTTACCTCTTCTAACCTTTACAATACACTTTTCTAAAAGGAATATTCAGTCTTTGTACAAGATAATTATTTAAATACAGGGTTATATGCGTGTTGCTAACACAAAAGTTTTACTCTTTGGCATACAAAAGAAGAACAGAAATGTGGGCATATTCTCTGGTGCTCTGATATGAGGGTGCTGTTAACCCTGTTGCTGTGGTGTTAATCCTGACTTATGGCCGCTGACCTCATACCTTAGAGAGGAGAACTCCTCTGTTGGGTTGTTTTGGTCATAATCTTTATGAAAGCAGATCACTAGACCTTTCTTCTGAGGTGGTGCTGCTTGGTGTCGAATCCCCAGACTGTAGGTTAGTAGTTGAGTGCCAAGGATGTGTGCCAAGGTTGATGTTAAAATATCTCAATACGCTTGAAATTCCTATTCTTTAAATAAAGAACTACCCACAACATTTGAAGTGAAAGTTGAATGCAAATATTTTTTCCATCTTAAAAATATTTATCATAAAAGGTATTTATCATGAACTAAAAATATCAAGTATTCTAAATATGAACAGGGAAATCAAATAGTCCAGGTCTACCTTTTCTTTCTGTCTGTGTAACTACCACACTTCATTATATAGAAAGCTTTAGGGGTAAATGCGAACATATGTGACTGGTGAGGACCAAGAAAAGCAGAAACAAACAAACAAACAAAAAAGCGGCTGTCTCAGCCCAAACCTGCTCAGGTTATCAGCACTCCTTTAGCCCCTGCCTTCCCCCTCTTCTTCCAACATAACATCTTTCTGCTCAAGATGAAAAGACTTATTGGATTCTCTGCTGTCAATTGGACAAGTCCCCTCTGGGGTCCTTTCTGTCAAGATCCTAGGATTCCATCTGAATTTAAAACAGAACTGTAGGCTTGTCAACGTAGCAGTGCTCTGTGTTCGGGGAGGAAGAGCAAGTGCTATTTTCAAAATATCTTACGAGATCTTCATTCTCAAGGTTGGTTGAGTGAAAAACTGAAGGGAGTTTCAGTGTCTGTAAGCAGCTCACTACATGTGGGTCATCTTGAGAAGAACAATGATTGCTTATGAGTGTAATTATTGAAAATGCACACTGGAATTTTCCATCCTAATCTAATGGTCAAGACATGTAAGGAACCATGTAACTTGGTGACATTTGGGCTCTTGCAGCCTGGCTTTTTTCTTTGAATGGAGGATCTGGCTGCTATTTCCTTTATTTAAAAGAACCAAGATTTTAATTTCTTCTTTTAGTAAAACCTCAAAGCCATCATCTTATGCCACATTTTCCAAAAACTATATATTGTGCTTATTTTTAATTTTTGGCTTTAATGGCCACCCATCTGTCAAATCAGCATTCTCATAATAAAATATTTTAAGCTGAACAGTGTGATATAGTAGAAAAAGAAAGGAAGAGAGAAAAGAATTTAATTATGGAAAGAAGACTAGAAAAAACAATCCATGGGATAAAAGCTGTAATTGCTGATAAACGCCTTTTGTTATTGTTGTTAGGTACCATGAAGTTGGTTCTGACTCATAGCCACCCTCTATAGAGTGTCTGAGGACTAGGTTGGTGGGTTTGAACCATCAACCCTATGGCTGTCAGTCCAGTGTTTATCCTGAAGCAGCACACCAAGATTCTGTGCCATACCAGAAAGCTAAAGGCCAGTGGGACTTACAAAAGTATTTTTAGATATAAAAATGAATTTAATTTCATCATAGCATTTTTCTCCCTTTTTTTAAGTTGAATAATGTCTGCCAAATTTTCTTGCCAGATATTAAGGACAGCAGTGAGTACTCAGATATTTAATTCTACTGATGTTATTATCTTAACTGATATTTGTTTATTGTTGCTTTTTTAATTGACAGAGCTATGTTGTTGTTGTTGTTGTTAAGTGCCGTTGAGTCGGATCCGACCCATAGCGACCCTATACAGGGTTTCCGAAGAGCAACTGGTGAGCTTGAACCGCCGACCTTGCAGTTCAAATGGCTTTGCAGTCTAGCGCATTAACCCACAGCGCCACACCAGGACAGCTATAAAAAGATGGAAATGTACTTGTCTGTTTGTTTGTACTTAACACTGATGGATTGTGCTTTGCTTGTTGTTGTTGTTGTTAGGTGTCATCCAGTTGGTAGGAACTCATAGCGACCCTATGCACAACAGAATGAAACACTGGCCAGTCCTAGGCCAACCTCAAGATTGTTGCCACATTTGAGCCCATTGATTGTGCTTACAAAAGTACATTTAGGAGAGTGCCCCCAATAGTCCACTGTATCAAATGACTCCTGCACTCTGTTTAGTTTCCCGATGGCCTGCCTCATTCATCATCTGTTTCCTTTCCAGCTTACCTCCACTGAGGATCTCCCCTCTGCTGAACTGTCCCTGCCCTGCTCTCGCCAAGCCACAGCCCTCCTCCAGATCCTGGCTCATTCACTGATCATTGTCTTTATTTTGTATTTAATCTACAGCATAATTTATGTTTTTTCACTATTTAATTCATTTGTCACAATATATGTTGCTTCTTCAGTATCTGTGGCTAGAAATGCTGTCTTGTATATCTCTGAGTTGCTGTATATACTTAATACCTACAACATTCCCAAAGGAGCTCTGGTAGCGTAGTGGTTATGAATTGGGCTGTTAACCTCGGGGTCAGCAGTTCGAAACTACCAGCTGCTCCGCAGGAGAAAGATGAGGCTTTCTGCTCCTGTAAAGATTTACAGCCTCGGAAACCCTGTACAGGGTCGCTATGAGTCGGAACCGACTCCACAGCACATAACAACAACAACAACATTCCCAAATCCTGGTCCACAGAGAATGAACCCCAAATAAGGTAAATAAATAAGCTAATCATTACACTACATTTATGTGATCACTTTGAATCTGAGATAATGTTCTTTCCAATCTTAACTTTAAAAATTTTCTTTTCAGAAATGAAACAATGGAGGACTTGTCTTCTAATTAATATCTATGTGCCAAGTCGATGATCGGTTCAAATTCTTTGAAATAAAAAGCCCAGTCTTGGGACCTATTAATGGCAACCTATCCCTGACAAGCCTTGGCAATTGTCTCCTCATGGGAGACACTATAACTCTCACGATGTGACTCATTGACCTTTCAGCCTAGTCCGAGAAGCTCTTTATCCGTTCACATAATTTCCTGCATCTATAGGTAAGATGGGGCTTTCTGCTCCCATAAAGATTTACAGCCTTGGAAACCCTGTACAGGGTTTCTGTGACTCGGAACCGACTCCATGGCAAACAACAACAACATAGGTAACTTCGAGGAAAACCTGAATTTATACTTACCTCTTCATATTGATGAAATCTAATTCAGATTACAATGTTGGTGGCAAATACCAAGCATATGCTTTCTAAATGATTGGGTGTTACAACCATTCCCAATTGGAAAGCTGAAAGAAATCATGGATTTTAGTGGATTATATTTTATTGTGTGAATTAGATTCCACATTTGAGGTAGAAAAATTTAAAAGACTATGATAAACTCACTAAATTATATATTAGACTGTGATTTATCAGATGTTTTATAAATCACATAGAGTCCTGATGTAGCACTGTGGGGTAAAGCAATGGACCGAAAGGTTGGCTTGAATCACAAGGTTAGCAGTTCAGACTCACCAACTGCTCCTGGGAAATCCTATTTAGGGTCTTTATGAATTGGAACTGACTCAGTGGTACTTAACAACAACAACAATTAAAATTCACATGGCTACTAGAAGTCTTGTTTTTATTAAATGTTTACAAAAAGAAAGGAGAGCGGATTACCATGATGGCATTATTAGCTAGGGAATTCTGTAACTGTGAACTTTGGTGTGCAAGGCTCTCTGTGTGTCTGCTTTAGAGTACAGTCTGCTTTTCTAGTAGTCTATGTGAATCTAGTCTTAACATAGCTTGTTAAATCATCCAGTTCTTTTTTTATTTCCTTCAAGTTGTGTCAAGCTATCATTATCATTCTTACAAATATTCATAGTCCACGGAACATATTTTCTGCTGAGCACTGCAAAATTTAATTCACAAGTAGTGCTTTATTGATGCTTCGTTTTTGTGACCTTTCCAGTCGTGTGTTGGTGACATATTGGTCCTCTGTCTCCAGTGCTTTGAGAATCTAATAGATAGGATGGAATGGGTCAGATAATGAAAGTCCCTGGTACATTAACTTTCAATTTCATGAATGTCTGAATATTGCAGAGAAGATGAAGAGCAGGACTTCCTTTGCTTTTACATTTGAACATTTATAAGCTAGTTAAATCTCGCTTGTATTAGCAGCAGTAGAGTCCGAGTCGACAATATGAACACACACATTTATATTTTTGAGTGGTGGTGAGAGAGTTTAAAATAATTTATAAACCACAGAGCGAGGAACTTACAAATGCATGCTACTAAAAGAGATGAATAAATAGGGGTTTCATTTCCGTTAAGTTATAGCATATAAACCATCCATGGGAAAGGCTCCTTTATTTCTCTTTGTTTTTACTGAAGGGAGAAGAGAGCTCTGGGGCATGTTGTCATATGATGGATGTGTTATTAGGTAGTTAGGACCCCTCCCAAAAGCAGTGTTATTGTTTTGAAGAAGCAGTTATCTTCTCTGAACATTTTAAAGCAAGAGTAGCCATTTGAAAGGATCTGTTGAATAGACCAATCTTTGGGATAAGGTTCAAAATCACCAGTGATAAGAAATAAAGACGGAGCTTGAGTGATTCAGCATGGACAAGGATGAGAAGCCACACAGCTGTTAGGTTGTCAGGGTTCAGACGCTGATACGTGAGCTCATTTGTGTTCCCTTGGGTTATTTCATAGTCATTATATCATCTGCTTTAACTCTGGTCCATTCTCACCACTGTATTTATGACCTCTATTTTTATGAAATATGACTAGAATCAGATAAAACACTTTGGCCTTTTTGGATTGATATTCCAGCTGTATTTAAAAGCTAGTGCTGTCTGGCCATGGTAGAAAACAGTTTTTGAGATCTGAGATAATGTTTTAAATGAAAAATGTAGTCACTGGTTTGATTCAGTGGGAAGCAATCACATGTTAACTTCAGCTAACCTAGACTCAGCTGTGCACTGAAATGTCTAGACTATACACTTTAATATTTTAACAAAGAAATGAAATTTTAATCTATATAATGGTATTGTTGTTGTTAGGGTCTATCTTGTTGATTTTTGACTCGCAGCAACCCTATGTGACAGAATAGAACTCCCCACTAGACTCTCTAGGCTCTAATAGTTACGGGAGCAGGTCACCGCATCTTTCTTTTGCAAAGCAACTGGGTGAATTCAAACCACTAACTTTGGGGTCAAAAACAACCAACCCTCCTTACATAAATAAAGGGTGTTGTTAGGTGATGTCGAGGTGACTCATAGCAACCGTATGCACAACCACACAAAACGTTATAGAAAGAACATGTAGTAACTGCTCTGTTTGAACTATGGTTTCAGAATGTGGTTTCTGTGGGAAGATGGCAGGTTTCTGGCTCTCCTATGGTGACCTCTGTGTCCTCAGTTGTTAATTCATTTAAGCAATTACTGATAATCCTTTTTCTCCAGTTCGTGGTCACCTTGACCCAGTCCACACATGCAACCTCCAACATGGTGAACCATCCATACCTTCACCTGCTTCTGATCCATGAGGTCAGCTCAGTCACCCTTGGTATAGGATGCCAGTGAAGTTCCTTCACGGTACTACTCTCACCACACCAGCCCGGGACCTCTTTGCCCTGGATCCATTCCTCCACCATTGGACCTTTACTTGCTTTGCTCCTTATCAGGGATTCCCCCTGTGTCGAATGGATTCTAGCAGGTTTGGGCCAGTGGAGGCCCTGGAGAGAAAGTAGGGAACAGGAGGAAAATCTGGGGTATTCCTCCCCCTGTCCTTGCCTTGGACAGTATCTCCAGCAGTGGCTGCATCTTCTCCATGCTGCATCACCTTCTAGAACCTGGTCCTCCAAGGTTCTAGATTTCCAGTCTCCATTACTACACTGTCTGTTCTCGTTCCTCCTGGCCTAAAGGCCATGGTAGACTCTTGCTGTTGCTTATCTGCAGGTTACCTCACTGTCTGTGTATCAGGGTTTTTTTTCTCATTCACTTTATTTTATTTTAGTTTTTTTTTTTTTTTTCATTACAATTATTATAATTGCCTCCATGTATCAATGTATCATCAGTTAACAGCATTTCTCTCTATTCACTTTAGCTTTTTTAAAAAAGAAAAACAAAAAACACTCAGGCATATATAATAATTTATACCAAAGTACACTTTCAGCAAGTCTGCCTCCTGGCCACCAGCTCTTTAGTCCCTCTCTTCCCATGAATCAAGAGTCCTCAGCCACTCCCCCTCTCCATGACCCCATCTCTACCTCCATCTCTGGCATCCCTGCTTCTCTGGATAAGGTCCCGCATTCTGCTTGTGCGCTTCTCCCTTAATAGTCCTAGGGTCCTCTGTTTCTGGACTGTAAGATTAACCACTCCTCTGTTTTTGTTACAAAACTTCTACCTTTACAATTGTGACAGCTGCAATTAGTCATGATAACAATTATTCACTATTGAATCATACGAATCTTATCCCCATCTCTTTTCACCAGACCCATTTAGACAAGATGAAAACTATTCAGTGGGTACTCTTTCTTCCCCCACATACTCTTAAACTAAACTCTCTCTTGAGACCTTGTAAGCCAGTCACTTCGTGCCTTTATCGCCCCCTCATTTTAGGTAGCCAATGTCTAAGCTGCCTGTCCCTATCTACTCTGTCTGTGTACAGAGGGGATAGCATTGATACTGTATGTGAAGACTCCTTCCCTCTCTGTTGGTATTTAGAGTTACTACCTCCATGAGTATAGGTCAGGTTTATCAAACTGTAGAAATTTACCCTCGTTTCCTTTATCAAAAGAAAATTTATTTTTTTGTAATCTTTCTCTAGTCGAGTTCTGATTATCAAGTCATCAAGGCTAGGCCAAATGGGTACTATCTGAAAGTTTGGGTGTTCTTGTGCGTCTCCCCTCACTTCATATCAGCTCTGTCCTTGTCCATGGGCTTAAGTGTCCCCAGGTCTCACCACACTTTGGAGCAACCAGCCCTTCCTCTTCTGTCTCTCATCTCCAGGTCAACAGGACTCAATGGATTGTGGTTGAACTCAGCCCATTTCTTCATTACTACCTTTCCCCCTCTTCCACTCACCAGCAAGCTTACATGCTTGTTTGTGTGTTCCCTTTGAGTTTCAGTATTAGAGGGGAATTTGTCCTGAAGGGACTCAACTGCTTGTCTTGATGGCTTCCTGGTGAGCAGCTTGCTTTTTCTTATAGTAGCCAGTCATGCTGACATTTGTGTTTTGGGTTTTTCTTGTTGATCTTTCTTTGGAGATGCATCTTTTGTTGCTCTAGCTGTACCAGGCTGGTCTGCTTGTCCTTGCTGGTGGTAATGTTCCACCTCATAAGGTTCTGAATGGGACTCAGGAGTCCACCTAAGGTTCTATACTCTGCACAGGCTTTGCAAGAGACCTATTTCACTGGCCAAGTTCTATAACCCCTTTTAGGTATTCCAATCAGTTATAGGCTGAAGACGGGCTTACAAGTTTTCTGTAATCATGTTTCCCAACATTCCTTTCTATCCCACTCAAGTGTCTACTTTACAATAGTAGGCAAGGGAAACTAATGTTCATAAGACAGTCAAGCATTTTAGTATTATTTTCTCTCTTCAAACTATGCCTAGATCCCTGTATCACAGAGCCCTGTCTTTACAAGGTTGAGCATGCCTCGCTATTTACCTCTGTCCCACTTAGCCCATGCAAACCTGTCTCAGTGTTCCCCTATCTTATTCTTTTGCCTCCTCCCCCTTCTTGTATTGCCCTTCCCAATACCCAAACTAAATCCCCACCCCCAACCCTATTGTGGTTACCTCATATTCCATGAACTCTTCCCTCCATTAAAGACAGTCTGTTGTATCCTATAATCTACCTGACCTTCTCACCACCTGGATGTGTACGGTTTTTTGACTGGCTCTGTCATGACCTGCATAAGCAAGTCTTTGAGTTAAATTTGCTAATCTAAGTACCAAGAGTGATTTCTGTTTTCACAATTGAACCCTGTGAGCAATACAGTCACGGCAACTACTGCAAATGCCTCGCCCCTCCATACTACACTGTTAGACAGACTAAATTCTCATCAAGCTGATCGCTTCATGCATCTTAGGCTGATTATTTCATTTCCCATGGGATATATACCATTTTTTAATATACCAGTAGGCATAGACAGAAATTATTTCAAGAGCTTGTTGAACTTATATTAAGGCATGTGCCAATATTGCTTTAAATGCATCATTTTAGAACATGTCTTCTCTATTCTACCAAATCATGGCCCCTTTAAAGTCAGCCTCTGTCTTTCCCTTTTCAAGCTGTCTTTGGCCCTGCTTATATAGTGTAAAGCACATGTCACTTGCTCAAAAATAGCTGTCAAATGAGTGAGTGAAAACTGTCTTCAAATCCAAAATGAAGTTGATATAAAAATACCTCTTTGCTAATAATGATATTGGTTGTTAGTTGCTGCAGAGAAGAATCCAAAAGAGAAATTACTGTTGATGTTGTTTTATGTGCCTTTAGTCAGCTCCCACCTACAATGACCCTGTATAGGGTTTCTGAGGAGAAGCTGGTGAGCTTCAACCACCGACCTTGCAGTTCAAACAGACTTTGCAGTATAGCACATTAACCCACAGCATCACACTACGACTTCAAAAGATAAATTTATTGTTGTTGTTGTTAGGTGCCATCGAGTTGGCGCCAACTCATAGTGACCTTAGGTACAGCAGAACGAAACACTGCCCGATCCTGGGCCAACCTCACTACTGTTGCCACACTTGAGTCCATCCATGCTGCCTCTGTGCCAATCCATCTTGTTGGGGATCTTCCTCTTTTCTTCTGACCCTCCACCTTACCAAACATGATATCCTTCTCCAGCGACTGGTCCTTCCTGACAATATGTCCTGGAGGGGATTTATTCTTTTAAATAAAACTTGAGGGAACTGGACTATATAAATAAAATATATATACCACAAAGGATGTATGAATACACATGTTCAAAGTCTGACTATGCTCATCCTTGAATTAAATTCATGTTTCTGTTTACCAAGAGTTATAATCTAATAAATATTTTCTTTTGCTGTGGTGTTATTGTGTTTCCTCTATATAAGTGGGCATTGTTGATTGTCTAACCCTAAGTCCACTTCCCTCTTGCCACGTTCTAAATGCCCATTTCAGAGCTCATGTCTTCTAGGAAAAGTGGCCACCATCCTCAACTAGAAGTCCTGGTGTGGTGCCGAAGGATAAGTACTTGACCTCAAGTTTAGTTTGAACCGCAAGGTCAGTGGTTCAAATTTGCCAATCATGCCTCCAAAACTCTATACAGGGTTGCTATGATTCAGAATCAACTGGATGGCACTTAACAACAACAACAAGTGGGCATGTGTTCATCTAAAGCAATCAGGACAACCCTGTCCTCCTCGCTATATTGACTGGTTCAGAAAATCCAAGTATACACCAATATGAAATTGGCATTCCTCTAACCAGTCTAGACAGAGATAGTTTTAAGAATGAGTAAATGACACAATTTAGGTCAATGAGACATAAGAGAAAAAAGGAAGCTGATGGACAAAATGCCCTGTTCCTTTCGGGAGTGTCTAGCATACAGATGTGAAACTCTGAAGAGCTGTGGCTGATTTGGCTTCTGTAATGGATGGAGCCGAGTCATGGGACACAGAGAAGAGAGGTAGAAATGAACAGGGTCCTTGATAACGTCACTGAGTAGATGACTCAGAATTGCTCCTATTTTCACATTTCCTGCTTTATGAGCCAAACCTTTTGGATTGGTTTTTTTTTGGATGCATTTGAAAGTACCTCAATTTATATATTACTCTGGTAACTAAAAGCTCTCCTCAAATACTCAATGACATCTCTAAAAGCACAATTAGACTCTCAGAGGATAAGCTAAAAAGCTCGGCCTTCGCAGGGATTTTAACCTGCCTTCTTTCTTACCTCCCTTTTCTGCAAGTCACTGCCTTCAAGACGCTTAGAGAATGGTAGTCTGTTCTCAGTCCTGGGGATTGCATGCAGTTATCACAGGGAATGTGTGTAGGCAGTGCTTGCTTCACTCAACAGACTCAGGTCCCTTCACTAAAAAGGAGTTTAGGATCCTCAATACAGTGGCACTTTTAGGAGGAACTTAAGCAACAATACATTTTGACAAGGGTGAAATAGGAGGACCTTAAAACTATGGAACTGTTGATGAAGGCATTACAATTTCTCATTGAAAAGTACTTACAAATGCCAGAAAAATCATCCTATGGACTGAAGGCTGGAAGTACAAAAGCAAGAGCAGGCATGGTATCCACTATGTGTATGTGAACTCTGTTGTCTGTAAGGAGCCTGGAAGCAGAACATCATCGAGGTTAAGATCTCAGCATATGGATCCTGGAATATATGTTCTGCCTCTGGACCAAGCTTTCTCATTTGTGAAATGGGGATAATAATACCTGGCTTGAAGTAATGTAAGACTTTAATAAGAAGTATGTATGTAAAACATTCCTAAGAATACTGCCTAAGACTTAGTGAACAATAAGGTAGCGTCCTCCTCTTCTGTTATTATTATTTTATACTAGTATTATTAATTGCTAGCTGTCAGTGCTCAGCATGGCCTCTGATGCTATTTTCCTATTTCATTTAACCTGACTCTGAAGGAGTGAAACCTTCTGACCTTGGATTTGTGGTCATATCTCGGAGTTGGCATCTATAAGGGATAGATGGCAGGTGTTGTTGTTGCTGTTAAGTGCCATTGAGTCAGTTCTGACACATAGCGACCCTGTATAGGGTTTCCGAGGAGCATCTGGTGAGCTTGAACTGCCGGACTTGAAGTTTAAATGACTTTGCAGTCTGACACATTAACCCACAGTGCCACACCAGGACAGATGGCAGGTAGATGGGATTTAGTTGGGATGAGGGTTGAATGGAAGTCTTATGAAAGTAGAACTTGTAAGCCATATTCACTTGGTGTGGATGAGGGAAATAAGCGACAAAACGTCAACGTAGGGACATAAAGCAGGTAAATGGGGGTAAAGAAAGGGACCTAAAGCACTTGAAGTAAATCATGGCACCAAATGAGCATCTCAGGGCCAAAGCCAAGACCTTCCACATGCCTGGAATAAATCAGACTCTTTGGTAATCACCTCCAACAATTGAGATGAATTTCTAGAGTAGTCCCACTTTGGATTCACCCAGTCTTAGCATCATCCACTTATGACCTCTTGGGATAAATCACTGGCCCACAAGGCAAGGTCTGTGGTTCAAACCCACCAGCTGCTCCTTGTAAACCCTATCTATACAGGTTCACTATGAGTTGGAGCAGACTTGACGCCACTTAACAACAACTTCAGTACCACCACTGATGTATTCTGTTCTACCTCAGTGCTCCCAGGTGTCTTCCGCATTCCAGAAAATAGTTCCTGAGAGTTTTACTCTTTTGTTCAGTTCCTGTGGAGCCTAGAAGGCCTGGTAGCACAATGGGTTAAGCATTGATGCACAAAGTCAGTGGTTCAAACTCACAGGCATCTGAGGGAGAAACATGAGGCTGTGTGATTTATAGTCTTAGAAACCCTAAGAAGCAATTCTAATCTGTCCTATAGGATCGCTCTGGGTCAGAATCAATGCGAGGGCAATGGGGCTGGTTCAGCACAGGGTGTAGATAAATAAATGACTGGCAAAAGAAGTGCAATTGGCCAGAGTCTACTTTCTGTGCAGATCAGAGTTTAGGAGACAATCCAAAATAAATATTTTCAAGGTTATTTTTATATTAAATTTTCTAAATTTGTAATCTGTTTAGAGACAATATTGTGAAGTTTTCTATCTGGATCATTTTTAGTGACAGGTCAGTCTTTAAAAAGGAAAAACTTGAATGCTACCCTCATGACTTAATAGGAAAAAAGAATATCATTGGCATTTATCAAAGATCTAGTTTATCCAAAGGCACCCTGGTAGATTAGTGGTTAAGTGATGGACTGCTAACCACAAGGTTGGCAGTTCAAATCCACCACATGAGGCTGTCTGCTCCCATGAAAATTTAGCCTTGGAAACCGTCAGGAGCAGTTATCCTCAGTTCTATAAGGTGATTATGAGTCAGAATCTACTCAGTGGCAGTGGGATTTGTTTGTTTTCTTATGTACCAAGAGTTCCTGAGTGGTACAAGCTGTTAATGTGCTCAGATGCTAACTGAAAGGTCGCCCAGAGAACATTGAGAAAGGGAAGTCTGACGATGTACTTCCAAAAACTCAGCAGTTGAAAATCCTATGGAACACAGTTCTACTCAGACATAGGCTGGGAGGACTTGAGTTGAAATTAACTCATACCAACTCTGCTGGCAGTATCAGAATGTATCCTCCCAATAAGCAGGTGAAGAAGATGTTACTAAGCCTGTTTTAAAATGAGGAAACTAGATCTCTAAAGTAAGTCACAAGATGAATTCATGGTGATGCAAGGAGCTCTGGTAGCGTAGTGGTTACGAATCGGACTGCTAATCTTAAAGTCAACAGTTCAAAACTACCAGCAGTTCTGCCGGAGAAAGATGAGGCTTTCTGCTCCCATAAAGATTTACAGCCTCGGAAACTCTGTACAGGGTCACTGTGGATCGGAATCGATTCTACAGGACATAACAACAACAAACATTATGGGATAGTGAGAACAGCAACATAATGAAATTGCAAGCAATGCCATTGAACTGTAGAAATTGTGAATGGATGTATGTTTGGGTGTGTACGCTGCCACCATAAATAAATAAATAAGAAAAAAATAGAAAAAAATCTATGGGTAAATGACACAGTACAAACTGGAAGCCAGACCTTTGCCCCTAAGCCCATACTTTTTCACTGCATTTTTTTCTGATGCTGTTTTTTTTTTTTAATTTTTTTCCTTTCCTGAATACATGTTCCTTTTCATTTTGAGGCTTAGCATTCATCAAAGGAAATGTCTGTATATGTAAATTCTCTGCACTGATAGACCAAGTGATTATTTATAGCCTGTTGACATTTGCTGAGTTTTCCGCTCACATTTACATTAGCTTGACACTCCCCTAGAGAAGGCTTAGAAATGTTTTGATGGCTTGTCAGCAATTTCTAAATGTATATTCTCTGATTTGTTCTACAAACATTTATTGAATGCTTACTGTGTGTAAGGTGGTATGTTTGGGTGAAACATTTAAAAATCTCTTAGGCGAAGTTGCATTTAACATCTGTTGTAAAGGTATCTATCCATTACTAAGGCAGTGCTTGGGTGATGCAAATGGTTAAATATCTCCGCTGTTAACCGAATAATTGGAGGTTTGAGTCCATGCAGAAGTACCTCAGAAGACAGGTCTGGTGATCTACTTCCGAAAAATCAGTCTTTGGAAACACAGTTCTACCCTGACACATATAGGGTCATCAAGAGTTGGAGTTGACTTGACAACTGTTTTTTCTGATTATTAAAGAATTATTCTAGGCAGAGTTTCAAAAAAACCCAAGGGGATTTCTGACAATCCATATATAGATAATTAGACTTGGGAAAGAGGATATGGGACCAAAAGGAGAATTCCACAGGAAGGAGCAGAAGAGTTGAAGAAACGTAGGTAACATTTATAATCTACGAGTTAGCCCAAATGTAACCACATGCCTGTAGCATTGGACGAGTGAAGGATGTGGAGTAGAAACCATGAATTCAAGCATATATGTGCTGTTTAAGAAGTATTTGATCTTAGATAAATGATTTCTTTGGAGCAAAGATGTCCCTATTGATGAAATATAGATAATAATAGCTGTCTCAAATGAGGTCGTAGCAGCACTTATTATATATTATTAAACCAATTGCCATCAAGCCAATTCTGACTCATGGCAACCTTATGCGTGTCAGAGTAGAAATATGCTCCATAAGATAGTCTCAGTGACTGATCTTCTAGAAAGAGAGTCCTGGGACTTTCTCTCAACACACCTCTGGGCAAACTTGAACCTTCAATATTTCAGTTAGCAGCTGAGTGCATCAACCATTTGTGACATCCAGGGATTCCAGTGAATTCTAAAGTGGTCCACAAATGCTATGTTAGATAATTATTGATATTATAATCCTAAACTGTCTGTAATGATTTGAAAATCTTGAAGGCCAGAGGAAGCCAATGTACAGTGAACCAGAGAGAATACATGGTGGGTGGTTGAAGCCATGAAGAAGAAGAGCTTTGTTTATACACACATATCAGCAGAGGCAAAAAAGAGTTGAAAAAGAAAAAAGAGTCCAGATTCTGAATTAGAAAAGTCCAAAATGTTGATTCAAAAGACATGGCACAATTTCAGAGGATCAAGAAGACATGTTTTTCGAAGACATGCACATAACTCTAGTCCTCATCAAAATTTAAGAGACAACAAAATGAGAGAGAGATTTGTGGTTCTGCAAATGTAGAAGCTTTCATATCCAAGTTTTGTTTCATTAGCTGCTCTAAGGAAATATTTTCTCAGTATGAAATAAGAACTCTTTAATCTGAGTTTATTTAAAGTTGGATTAGTCTGGTTCAGTGCCCTGTCATTCAAAGTTACCTGAAGAACCTTTAATAAATGCTGAACATCAACCCAGATTTTCTGTCTGAGCCAGCCAGCCAGTAAAGAGCAGTAACTACAACAACAAAG
Organism: Chrysochloris asiatica; assembly: GCF_000296735.1. NCBI lineage: Eukaryota > Metazoa > Chordata > Mammalia > Afrosoricida > Chrysochloridae > Chrysochloris > Chrysochloris asiatica. The sequence goes on from NW_006408700.1 coordinate 3,546,644, forward strand.
TGAAAATCAAGACAGCTGTTGTGTTTTCATTTAAAGATCAAATTCAAAATAGCCTTCAACGATATGAAATTGGACTCGAGTTCTAGTAAGTATTGAGTAAAATGAGGCCTGGAATCTCTTTCTCCTATTCACGTTAGTTTGGACCCAGAGGATATTTATTAAACAAAGAACAGCTGAGCAAACTCATGTTAAGGGAGGAAATTGGTTTTCCTACAGTCCAACCTATTTTTAAATTAGCAGAAGCAAGTGTTAATATGAAACCCTGTGACCAGTAATCACATTTTCCTTTCGCTTTGTTGGAAAATCACAGCAATTCGTATTAGCATTTCACGCTAGTTAAGGGAGTGTGGTAAAATGGTCCAGGGAGAGTGGTCAGGGGTGAGAGTCAGAGAGGGAGAGGTGACCTAAAGGTGAGGTTTCCTGGGAAAAGCACCTCAGTAGGCAATTTTATGTGGAAGCGAAAGCCATTTTTTTTTTTTTTTTTTTTTGACAGCAATTCAAAACTAAAGCACAAAAGACAATGAACAAGGCAGGGGAGCAGACTAAGGCAGGGTTATCGCTTACTCAGGTACTGACACAAAATCAATATTGCCACAACCTATTGATGATTTATTTCAGTAATTACTCTTGAACTCATAACTAAAATGCTGTCAAAATCAGACAACCTCGTGATACTAAATGCTTGTGCTTTCTTCTCTCAGTAGGTTCATTTACATGTAACAATGAAAACGGCACAGTTCCATGATACTGACCAGCCAGCAGTCTCTAAGATGCACTGAGCACAAGGGAGGGAGGGTACCAACAACTGCTTTCCTATATGGTTGCCTGGGGACCTCCATATTCAGCTCTGTGGGGGAACTTTCCCATTGGTCTGGATGAGGTTGTGAGTCTCTAGAACTGAGTATGGAAGCATAAGGAACAAATGCCTTTAATCTCCACAGCAAAATAACTCAGACTCATTGAAGGGTCTTAGCCATCTTCCATGACAGCCCTCTCCTGTGTTCCTGGTGAGTGCTCACCCACCCAGGCTGCTGGAAAAGTGACCAAAAAGGAAACATATTTCCTTACCGGGCAGCAGAGGGGTATATGTATAGATAGCTGATTGTTGTAATGCTCTTTTAGGATTTAAGTAGATATAGAACTTCCCGTGACATCTACCAGTTGATTGTAGCTAAATTACCATCTCTAAGTGCTGACACAGTGATTAAGCTAGCACTCAGCTGCTAATCGAACCCACCCAGCTGTTCTACAGGAGAAAGATCAGGTAATCTGTTCCCATGAAAATGTCAGCTTAGATAGCCCTGTTGTTATTGTTGTTGTGTGTCATTGAATCAGTTCCGACCATAGCGACCCTGTTTAGGGTTTCTGAGGAGCAGCTGGTGATCTTGAACCGCCAACCTTGTGGTTCAAACCGTCTTTGCTGTTCAGTGTGTGAAGCAGCAGTGCTCCAGCAGGACTCTACAAATTAGTGATATTGTCACATGGAGATTGTATGAACTGAAATTGACTCAACAGTACCCAACAACAGAAACATACAAGGTAAACTCAGTCCTTCTAAATCAGGGTCTCTTAAGCTGGAGTCCTTTAACTTGAACTGGGGAAAATACTTGAATCGGTAACATCTATCGAGTTCTGGTGTCGCACTGTGGAATAAAGCAGTGGACCGTGAGGTCCGTTTGAACCACAAAGTTGACAGTTTAAACTCACCAGTTGCTAGTCAGGAACCTTTAGCTTAACTAGGAATATTTCTGTGTAGTCTGGGCTGTTTTATTTTTGTAACTAAATTGTGCAGCTAAATGTATAATTGGCACTATAAACGTTTGTTTGTTTTATTTTGTTTTCCTAAAGTTACTAACCAAGGAACTAGATAACAAAGAGATGATCAAACAAAAAGGCTAATATAGTGAGGGCATTTAGTTAATAAAGCAGGTATCTTGAGAATATCATCAAAATATGAGCTTGTAAATTTATATGCTAAAGTTGGGAAATATTTACCAGTCTCTATGATTCCTTGAGACAGTAAATGAGTTTTCCATGAGATCCTGATATTAGAAATTATATTTAAATTTTTTTGCTGATTTTATTTCAATAAAATTTGCTTTATTTCTAATTTTGTGTGTTTTATCTAATTTTTTAAAAAACATACTGATAGGAAGTAGTTTGACATCCATAGCCCCAAAAAAAAAAAAATTAATAATAAAACTGGACCTAAACCTCCTATTTTATTAAAAAATAAATCAAATTTGGTGGCAGACATATACATAAAATTTTAAATTACAAAACATTTAGAAAAAGTATAAGAAATCTTTAGGTCCTAGGACTTAGGTGAGTAATTCTTAGACTTGACACAGAAATATAATTGGAAAAATTGATAAATTCTGTATTATCGAATTGTAAAACTTCTGCTTTGGACAGGATCTGTTAGGAGAATGAAAAGACACTCTACAAACGAAAAAGACATATGTGGCAAAGGACTTGTATCTCAAATATTCAAAATCTGCCAAAACTCAGCAGTCTAAAAGCAAAGAATAGATTTCACTGGAGTATATTCAGATGGCAAATAAGAGGCAATAAATAAGTTTACTGGTCAGAAAGAGACTGGAGGAACCTGAGACTTTGGCCCTTGACCACCTGTCAGATCTGGAAAGGAAGTCAGCCTCATGACCCAATTTTCAACCCAGCAGTAGGTAGGCATAGAGAGAGAATGGCAACACTAGTAAGGCATGCTCACCATGGAATGATTCACCAGTCATCAGAAATCAAAAGACAGTGTATGCATAAGGACACAGATGAGAAGGGATGGAAAGGTGGGTGGAATGCATATAACTGTTGTTGCATGGAGTGGACTGCAATCATGGAGATGAAACAAAGCGGATGATTTGTTGAATGTGAAACTGATGGTCTTTGTCTGTAAGCCTTCACACAATCAACAACAAAACGATTTAAAAAATATATATATTTAAGCAACGCCTAATTTTTAGAATGTTGTTAGATGACGTCAAGTTGATTCCAATCCATAGTGACTCTCTGTACAACATGCTGAAACACTGCCCAGTCCTGAGCCATCCTCACAATTGTGGCTATGCCTGAGCCCACTGGTGCTGCCGCTGTGCCAATCCATCTCACTGGGGGTCTTCCTCTTTTTCTCTGACCCTCCACTTTACCAAGCATGACCTTTCCCTCCTGATTATATGTCCAAAGAATAGGTTTCACCAAGCTACCAAAGTGACCCATGGCAGAAGAAGCAAAGGATAAAAACTCCCGTTATAAACTCTTATTATAAATAAACTCCTGTTATAAATGCTCAACTACTTGGTGGATGGCAATCAAGGAGTTAAGTAATTGCTTTTGCTCAAAACAGAATCCTCCTCAGACCATTCACTTACTAACAAGCAAAGGCTAGCTCATTTCTCAGGCACTGGGTTGCCCTCTGAAGTCTGGGCTAGTAAAGCTCAAGACTAACCTCCCTCCTTCCTCTCAACTTCTCCTCCTCTTTTCTGTTCTGTCTTCCCCCTTTCCCCACTTGCTTCTTTCCTTTAAGGAAACATTCCCCTGCTTGTTAAACAGAATTGTGTGTGATTTGTAGTTAAAAGTCACTCCAGAGTTAAAAACAAACCTCTTCTGCTTGAAATCAAGTGCGGGTTATTGCTCAGAACAAAACTAAGGCATTCAATGACAAGATTTTTTAACATGCAGCAAAAGCATTTCCTGGGGGGTGGGGATTGAGGGGGGACAAAAACAACGACCTCACTAGTACTATCTTCAAACCAATTGCTGCTGAGGTGATTCTAACTCATGGGGACACCATGTATGTCCAAGTAGAACTGTCCTCCACAGGGTTTTTAATGACTGACTTTTCAGAAGTAGGTCACCTGGGCTTTCTTTTGAGGCATCTCAGGGTGTACTCAAACCTCCAACTTTCGGTTAGTTAGCAACCAAGTGCACTGACCTTCTGAACCACTCAGTAACTCCATTCCTACTTAGAAACTCCATTAACATATTAATGAAGTAGGGTGTTGGTATCAAAGTTCTGCAATTAATGGAGAAAACACAATTCCTAAAGATGAGAGATCTATTTTAAATATGGGATCAAAAATATTAGCAGGACAACAATATTAGAGTTTGTATCTTTGGGCACCATTGATTTTCCCGGAATCTCCAATTAGACGGAGGGATGCAAAGAGATCTTTCCTCATCCCTTTAGAGTTCCCTCACTCTAGTGTTCCCTGTTGTTTCATCAAATTAACATCTGATGCCTAATCATTCATTTCCAGAATAAAGACTCTGTATGCTTCATGAAATCTCTCCTCCACTATTGACCAAGAGCATCCGATCAGAATCTGAGCCCAACATTATCCATTTAGTTCTGTTTTCTCAGGTAGAAATGGAAGGGAGTTGATCAGATGAGCCCTAAAGCTATTTGTAGTTCATAATATTTCAGGATTCTGGGGTCTCGGATAAGTCAGGGTCCCACATCCTGCCTTAAACCTTGGTTCTCTCATTGCTTTGAGTGAAGGAGACAGTGCTGGCAGATGTTTCATGCATTATAAGCCAAACCCTCTTTAAGAATTTCATATATCTTAACTCATTTCGTATTGGAAGCAGCCAATTGAGAAAGATGTATTATTTTCAACATTCTCATTTGAAGGATGAGGAACCTAAAGCCCAGAAAGCCAAGATACTTAAGATACATGACTGGAATGGAAACTTTTAACTCTAAACCTCAAGTTCTTAACCACTGAACCATATTTACTTCCCAAGTCAATGTGCTGGACTGCCAAGTCAGTTTGACCCGTTCAAGCTCACCAACGACCCCTTGGAGACCCTATTTGGGGTTGCTATGAGTCAGAACCAACTTGAAGGCATTTAACAACAAAAACAAGTTACACAAACTCTGTATTCCTTCCCCACTTAAGGATCTCTGCTTAAGGATTTGTAGGCTCAGCATTCCCAACATAACCTCCTACAACCGGAACCAACACAGGCTTCAATTTGGTGCCCAATTCAGATCAGCTATAGAACTTTAACATGGCCAAACCATATCCTCAGTCTTTCGGTCATTCCATTCCTACACCCTAAAACGTACTGTCATTGAGTGAATTTCGACCCATAGCAACCCTGCATAGGGTTTCTGAGGCTATAAATCTTTATGGGAGCAGAAAGCCTTCTCTTTCTTCTGTAGGACAGCAGGTGGATTCAAACTGCTGACCTTGTGATAAGCAGTCCAATGCTTAACCCACTGAGCCACCAGGGCCCCATTTCTATACAACATACATAAAGCCTCCCAAATATTTATACTTGAATTAATGTCTCTTACTGTTGTTGTTAAGTACCGTCAAGTAGATTCCAACCCAAAGCAACCCTGTATAGGGTTTCCAAGGAACAGTTAGTTGGTGAGCTTGAACCACCAACCTTGCAGTTCAAATGACTTTGCAGTCTGATGCATTAGCCCATAGTGCCACACCAGAACTGTCTCTTACAAAGTCGGAAATCTTGCCTATCCCTGAATGTTTTAGATCGGAGCAGGGATTGGAAAGCTTTTGTTTCTGTGAAAAGTCAAGTTGTAAACCTTTTAGGCTTTGCAGGCCACTCAGTCCCTCACAACTACAACTACACAACTGGACTCTTATAGCTCGAGAGCCAGCTGTAGTTAGTTCATCTTCCCTGCTCTAGAGGAGAGAATCTACCTTGGAATTGCCTGTGGTGGTTGTTTTGGATAAGCCCGAGGCATACTTGGGTAGGATATCTGAGTAGCAGTGGGTGGGTTTGAACCACCAACCTTGCAGTTAGCAGTCCAGAGTTTATTCTACAGCGCCACACTGGGATTCCAAAGGCATACCATTAAGTGCTGTCAAGTCTATTCCAACTCATAGCAACCCTGTATAGGATTTCTGAAGAATAGTTGGTGAGTTTGAACCACCAATGTTTTGATTCCCAGGCCAGTGTTTATCCTACAGGGCCACACCAGGACTCTTAAAGACACAGTTGTGATTCTTAAGTGCTGTCAAGCAGGGTTCTATTCCTATGAAGCCTGTATAGGGTTTCTGAGAAGCGGCTAGTGAGTTTTAACCACTGACCTTGTGGTTCCAAGGTATACCAGCTAAAGATAAATTTCTTTGTTCTCTGTGATGACTCCTTTGTTTTTATAGTTCTAGGTTTTAGTGATCTATCATCAGCAGATGCTTTCTTAATGAAAAATTATTTACAACAACAACAACAAAAAAAACTTTTTCCATTTATGTCAGAAGATAATTACTCAGATTTTGGGCAAAAAGAAAATTCTCAGGTGCAGTTTAATCATCAGATTTAACCAGAAAGAGGCAAAATACTCTCTAATTTTGAGGATATTGTCTTAGACATTATTTCTTTAATTTCCTTGGAACATTCCAGTTTCTTAGTAAATATTTCCAATTTAGCTAGATGGCTCATTTAATACTCTGTGTTGTGAATTCTTTTTCCTTTTGCTTCTAACAGAAATTTATACACCCCTCCCCGCCCCAAGGATGGTTTGTATACAGGGTTTTGATTTACATAGAGGTATGCTCAAGGCCACATGGTTAGGTTGGTACTAAAGTGCATAATGGATGTTTGGCATTATTTTCTGCACTCTGATTTAGACCTTGTGTTGGGCTATTGCTGATCTATGCAGCTTTAGGAAATATTGTGCAAATTCATTGAGGCAAGTCCCAGCGTGTGAAAGGAAGGTCCATACTCTGGTGTTATTACCATGCCAAAAATTTGTTCCCCATCACAGTGTGGAACAGCCCTCCAAGAGAACATTCTCACCTGAGGCCTTTGTTCAAGCTGGGTGGGGTAGGACTGACAGTTGTGGGAGGCGGGGCTCGATCAGGATGAAGAGTTAAATATTCTAAATGCTGCACAGCAGTTGAAAACAATATCCGTATGTGGCTATATTCGATTTTGTGTTGGGTTCTGGCACATAGTGACAAAGGCATTCATTTGAAGATGAGGGTGATGGACCTGGGTAACCTAAGATGTATTGTGATGAAAATGAGAGAAAGCAAATAGGATTCTGGAGCAGTCTGGGCTGTTTGGCTTCTTTATTGTGTAGGCTTTAAGAAGTTTGTTTAAACTTGACTTTGCATTCCTTTATTTTTATAGGAAAACTCAAAGTGGCTAACATGGGCTTAAATGATATTTAAATGAGACTGCAATCATGAGAAAACATATGTATACAAACCCAACAAGCTTTCTGGTTTTGAAAGGACAATGTGATATGGTGTGTATTTATTATAAGTTAATTAAATGATAACATACCAAAGCAATTCATTATGGGCATCAAATAAAGCCTAGTTTAAAAATAAAAAACTAACAACACTGTATGATAAATTTAGACGATCTAGTACTTGCTAGAGATTAAAATTAACTAGCTTTTAAATTAAGTGGAAACCTGCATCTAAAATTAAGCTTCTATTATTTTTACTAGAGGAAGTAAAATTCCATATAAAGCTTTTTTCTTATAAAAGACCCTTTTAATTATACAAATTTAATGTTTTAATAATGGAATCAAAAATACTGCAGAAATGCATTTTCAGCAAGTAGGCTCATTTGCCTTAAGAAACAATAAAATGTCAGCTACCCTATCCTAAGGAGCTCTGGTAGCGTAGTGGTTACGAATCGGGCTGCGAACCTTAAGGTCAGCGGTTCGAAACTACCAGCCGCTCCGCGGGAGAAAGATGAGGCTTTCTACTCCCGTAAGGATTTACACCCTCGGAAACCCTGTACAGGGTCGCTATGGGTCGGAACTGACTCGACGGCACTTAACAACAACAACAACCCTATCCTAAATTGCACTTTGTATTGGTTTTAATCATGAGATGCTGCTGCATTCTCAATCTTAAACTAGAAAGTAAAACGTCACGGTACAGCTGATGAATGGGACTATGTTCTACGTCTCAGAACCTGGAGTGGTAATGTGCAGCAGTGAGGACCTGATGTTTCAGTGACTGGATTCTCACCTTCCAGCTGGGAGACTCGGCTTGATTCCTGTCCAAAGCTTGAGATCCAGGCTGAGTGCAGGCTTGCATATTGCTATGATGCAGAACAGATTTCAGTGGAGCAGCCAGACTAAAAGAGACTAGGAAGAAATGCCTGGCGATCTCCTTCTAAACTTCAGGCAGTGAAAATCCTGTGGATCACAGCAGTGTGATGTGCAACTGTTTGTGGGGATGACACAGGATCAGGGGGCGTTTCCTTCCCTTGTGTGTGAGGTCTCCATGAGCTGGGGCCAACTTCACTCAGCTAGCAACAATGTTCTGTAGCCATAGGTCAATGCAGCCAAGACCCAGGTAATTATTTGGTACATTAATTCACTGCTGCTGCATGTTGTCCCAACTATTCCCTTCTTCAACTAAGGAATATGGCAAAGTTTTATATGTATCATTATATTGTTGCTGTTAAGTGCTGTCGAGTCACTTCCAACTCATAGCAATCCTGTATAGGGTTGATAAGGAGTGCTTTTTCTACAATGCCCCTACCAGAACACACACACACTCTCTCTCTCTATCGATAGATAGATAGATAGATAGATAGATAGATAGATAGATAGATATATCACATACATGTTGTTATTGTTGTTAAGTGCCGTCGACTCAGTTCTGACCCATAGCATCTCTGTTTAGGGTTTCTGAGGAGTGGCTGGTGAGCTTGAACTGCCAACCTTCTGGTTCAAACTGACCTTGAAATCCAGCACATTAATCCACAGTGCCACACCAGGACTCCTCCATATATATATGTGTATGTGTGTACACACATATACCTATGCCTATGCCTATGCCTATGCCTATGCCTATGCCTATGCCTATGCCTATGCCTATGCCTATGCCTATGCCTATACCTATACATATACTTGGGAGAAAGATGAGATTTTCTCTTCCCACTAAGATGTACTGCCTTGGAAACCCTACGGAGGGTTGCTATAAATCAAAATTGTGGAGAGACTGAGCGGCTGGGGACTCTAGGCTCAAGGAAGGAGAGGGCCTGTGTGCTGATGGCCAGGAGGCTAGCATGCAGGGCATACCCTTTGATTGTTTGAGTGGTTATATATTTCTAAGTGCTTCGGTGTATATACAAAACAACAAACAGAGGGATTGGAAGCAAATGCTGTTGAATGATGATGCATGGAGGAGATTGTAATCATTGCAATGAAACAAAATATGATAGGATGAGTGTAAAGCTGATGTTCTCCTATGTAAACTATCACTCAATTAACAATAAAAACTTGAAAAAAAAAATCTCTACAGGAGCAGAAAGCCTCATGAAAAAAAATAACAAAAAAATATCTAATATGTACATATATGGTTATTAGAGGATGTCATATATAGAGAGAATCATGGATAATTAAATAAAGTCAACTATCCCTATTGGCCTGCCCTAAATCTGAAAACAGGTAGCCATTCAATAAGCCATGTTTGGTACCTGAATAAAATGTAAGCTAAAAAAGAAAATTCACAGTTTCATATCTCAGAAAGTTAATCTGAAATGGATGTACCACTGTATTAGGAAATCAAATACTACATTTCAACAGATAGGTAATTTTTTTAATGATTTTTAAGAATTTGATTGTGCTTGAGTGTTTTCCATCTCAACCATTTTTACATAAATAATTCAATGACATTTACTAGGTTCAACATGTGTAGGCATCAAGTGGTTTGCTTTCATAATTTCTGTCACTCTCAACAGAAACTCAGTTTTACTTTATTAAATTTCACTATTTGGGATGAAAAACCAACAATCACTTATAGTCCAAAATACAATTATTGCTGAAAAGGTATTTTTCTAGTATAATAAATATCCTAAAATAAAGATACAATCACTTTTATATTGATAGCACATGTTTTGTAAAGTCTTGGAATTTTATAGAAAAAATTGATATCACTTCTACAGTTCATAGTTGTGCTCCACAATGCTTGATCTACAGAAATTCATTAGAATCCTACCAAACATCATTGAGCTAAAGTTGAGATAACATACAGTATATCTGGATTTTTATATTTATTGTCAGTATAATAAGTAATAATATTAATAAGTGTCAATAATGTTTGAAAGTCAACAAAGAGTAATGATGTCTTTCTATTCAGACATAGCATGAAAAATATTTGAAGATCCAGAAATAATTATGATATTTCCTGAGTGGCTTTCAGGATAACATGCTGGACTGCAAGGTCAGTGTGAGCTGCAAGATCCATGGTTCAAACTCACCAGCCACTCCTCAGAAACCCTATACAGGGTCACTATGAATCAGAACTGACTCAACAGTACTTAAGAACAACATTTCCTGAGTATTTACACATTGCATTTTGAATATAAACCTATTTTCTTTTTAAAAATGATTAGTATCCATATTTCCAATAATATGATTCTCTAAGAAGAAGATAATTAATGTGGACGTGCTAGTGTTAAGAATGAATTGATCATATGCAAATTGTGCAAGATACAAGCAGCAGTGCTTTAAAAGAATAGTCGAGGCTTACATTTTAATTGAAAAGATACCCACAAAGAACTGCTTCATATGCTACATTAATTCTCTCAGTGATTTTACCAACATGATACATACGGAACAGTAGTAGTCACAATGAGCAATGAAGACAACCAATTTCTTAAATTTAAAAATGCTGATAAGTAAACAGGCAAAGAATTCCCCTTCCCCCCGAACGCACGTGTTGCTCGTTTTTGTTGATTCTTCCCCATTCCTCGTCTTTTATTTGCACTAAATTGCGGCCAAAGCCTTACATTTGAACGATTTAATAGCATAAGTGTTATACACACATCAAGTTTATTTCTTATATACCCTTAAGCAATTGTTCTTCCCCTCTCTTGTTGTGTATAACGTCTACATGAAAAGATGTCATTCACTTCTGGTTCACTGCCTAGAATCAGTAAACGGATAAAACAGAACCTCTATCCTCAAGTTTAATTCAAGGTTTGTTAGATGCTGCAGGCTCTGATATCTCCTTCAGTTTCCTTCTAAAGAATGTACACATTTAAAACGATGCTCTCTGACAGGTCAAATCTGTTCAATCCAACCAGATACATTTGATGCCCTGGTGCAGCAAATTTCTCTCATGATCTCTTTCCTCCAAGTTTCAGTAATAATAGGACTGTCACTTGGGTCCCTGCCATGGAGCTCTAAGAACAAAGAGCTTCTCAAGGAAGTGAAGGGAAGGTTCTGTGAATGATACAGAGTGATAACGCCTTGGCTGTCAACCACTTTTGGAAGCTTTGAAAGTGATTTCCCAGAACATGAACCTGTAAGCTGTAACTGAAAGACCAAATATCAATCTTCAGGTTCATTTCCTTTGGGACAATTGTCTTACACCACCAGCTAAACAAACCTGGTCTATATCTCTGAACCAATCTAGCAAAAAAAGAGTACTTAATACTATACTTTCCAAAGATGAGCAAAGCAATAGGAAGAGTTCTACTTCAACTTTACACAAGTAATAACTTATTTTTCCTGTAGAAAAATTGCTTTTTGTTAAAAAGTAAACTTTTCTTTCTAAGATTGCTTTACCAATAACTCTAATGTTTGTGTTAACATAACATATTGATAAAATGCTTTATCATAGTTAATGGTATTTTCCATTTAATCTCCTTTAAGTTGAATTAATAATATTATCCTATTACCATCAGTCGGTCTTAATGTGAGAAGCTTACAGAGCATGTCAAAACTATTCTCAACGCTCTGAAGATCGACTCCATTATCACACTTTATTTATCTATACTTGAATTTCTGTTGGGATCAATTACATAAAAGGATTCATTAAGGACCAATTTTGGATAAGGCATTATTCTTACTTAACTAGCATGAGCGCTGGCATTTTTGAAAATCTTCCCAGGTGATTCTAATGTATAGCTCATGTTGCAAAATCACTGCTCTGAATGCCTGAGTCTTGGAAAGGCTGAGGGAATTCCGCAGTGTAGGTAATATTGGAAACAGACCTGAATGGAGACTAGGAGTTTCCCAAGTGTGGAGAAATGGAGGGGACTCTAGGAGCAGTGACAAGGAGGTCTGAAACTTCAGCATATTAGAAATATTCAAGCATTAGACCATGTGCTTATGGAGAGGTAGGAAAGGAAGTGACCAGAGGACACCAAGAGGTTTGGTCAGCAACACATTGAAGAATTTTTTTAAAGACTTTGCTGAAGAATTTGAATTTTACTGTGCAGTCAGCTCTGACTCATAGTGGCCCTGTGCACAGAACAACACACTACCTGGTGCCTGGCACCATCCTCACAATTGTCTGAGCTTATTATTACAGCCATTTTGTCAATTTATCTTCTTGGGGTCCTCCTCTTTTTCAATGACCAAGCATGGTGTCCTTCTCCAGGGACTAGTCCTATCTGACAAAATCTCCAAAGTATGCAAGATGAAGTTTCACCATCCTGACTTCTAAGGAACATTCTGGCCCTACTTCTTCCAAGATAGATTTGTTTGTTCTTCTGGCAGTCCATGGTACCTTCAATATTCTTCACCAACACCATAATTCAAATACATCAATTCTTCTCTGGTCTTCCTTATTCACTGTCCAACTCTCACATGTATATGAGGTGATTGCAAATATCATGGTTTGGGTCAGGCACACCTGCTGGTCATGGAGAACCATTGTTCAGTTGTAAATATGGTGTGTGATAACTTGTAGAGGAATCTGCATTGTACAGAAGGGATTAGAGTCTAGGAACTCTGAAATTAGGAGAGTTTTGTATCATTCAGATGAGATGTAATGATGTACATCGTGATTGGCCCAAATCACCTTTTTCTCATATCTTGTATCACTAAATAGAAGTCATCATTTCCTAGACAAAAATTTAAAAATATATTATATTATAAATGATAGCTACAAACATCATGCTAATTCTATGTATGTTGTTAATGGTTGTTCTTAAATGCTGTCAAGTCAATTCTGACTCATAGAGACCTGGATAGAGTTTCCAAGAAGTGGCTGGTAGGTTTGAACTGCATGTGTCCCATGCTTATCTTATAGCACCACATCAGGACTCTGTTCTATACATAGAAGATAAAAATAATATCCCTAGTTTAAAAGAATTATAACATCTAATTTCTTAGTACTAAAGAAGCCAAGAAGAGTTCAAATACAACCAAGATAAGCACTTAGTATGAAGTCTCATTTTTATTTAACTTCAATATTTACTCAGTAGCTTTGAATCAATCACCTCATTTGCCAATGCTCCTGTTCTATTATTAGTTTCCTACGAGACATGATGGATCAGGTAGAATAAACATACCACAAGACTGGGGACACCAGGTAAGTAAAACTGAAATAATAGTGTATAGTTTTGTACAAATGCTGGGATATATGATCCCCGGTACAAGTGACAATCACAGGGGAGAATAAAAGACTTCAGGAATAAAAGAAGGCTTCAGGGAGAACAAGACAACATTTGTTTCACTCTCTGTGGATGCTTAATATGTGTTTAGTTAATTCTTAGATATTATCATTAATAAATTCTTCAGATATTGTTGAGTAATCAAATTCAATTTAATTACTCTTAAACTTTGTTCTGAAGATAGATGAGACTTTGGACTGATTGATGGGATAGAATCAAGCTTTCCAGGGAAGTGAAGCTGCAGCTGAAATTTAGAGGTCTATGGATGCTGGAGATCACGTGATAGAATTTTGCAAGACCAAGGACTTCTTCACTGTAAATACCTTTTTAAAACAATATAAACAATGATTAGATGCATGGACCTCACCAGATGGAATACACAGAAATCAAATTGACAATTATCTATGAAGATAGAGGGAAACATTTTAAACATAACTTTAGCAAAGAGCAAAAATAATGGCCCAAACGATGCCTCCCACAGTGCTCTCTACTCAGTAGGGATCAATACTCCACTGCAATAGCCACACAGCTCTCAGACAGGATACTTATAGCAAGGGACTGTATGAAGGAAGTTAACGGATTACAATGCACCGTCAGAAACGCCCAGGACACCGTTCTAGTGGCCAGGACAGCCTCTCCTCAACCATGCTTATGTTATTACTATGTGCCATTGAGTCAGTTCTGACTCAGAGTAACCCTGTATAGGGTTTCCACGGAGCTGCTGGTAGGTTTGAACCACCAACTTTGTGGTTAGCAGTCCAGTGCTGATCCTTTAAGTTGCACCACACCAGGACTCCCAATCATGCCTCTAGGCAGGCCTTTCTCTGTCCGGGCAATGTTACAAGATCTTCCAGGGCTACTGATAATGCCCGGTACAAGTGACAATCACAGGGGAGAATAAAGGACTTCAGGAATAAAAGAGGACACGCCACACTGCACCATAAACCTCAGCCTGAAGGCACTAGCCTGTAAATATCCCACTCCCCAAATGAGCCCCCTGCCCAATGGTACTCAACTTGATTTGCTCTGTGGGCTGGAAGCCTACCGTCCTCTCTGTGCTCTGGCTCTTGATTCTGCTGGTGCTTCTCTGCCACACTCATCGGGTTCTCCTCCAGTGTCACATCTTTCTGTCCTTGTCTTGAGAAGGTTCAATGCACAGAGGTCTCAGGGTTCACCTTCTAATCCTAGTTCTTCTTTGATGGTAGTGAAATCCTCCCTACTGTCCCTGAGGTGGCTCATTTACACCCACATTACAGTTCCAAGTTTTCACAATCAATCCTGGTAACAATCACTCACAACTGAACCATATAATTCAGCATCTTCCACCATCTTCTCTTATCCAGACCTATCCGGAAAAAGTCATTTGGTGGGAGTTTACAAGGTTATGGCTAGAATAGATAATTCACTGCACCACACATTCCTGAAATATTTAAAAATAATAATACATTATGACCAAGTGAGGTTTGTATCTGGAATGCAGGGTGGTTTGCTCTGTGGCAGTCAGTTGTAATTCTCTGTAATAGCAAACAAACCAAAGTATACAGATGACTTTAAGGGTTACAGAAAACACATTTGACAAAATCCAACTGATTTTTTTTTTAATGCTCAACAACTAGAAATAGAAAAGAGCATATTAAAAAATAATATCTACATTCAATACTATGCTTAATGGTGAAAAAGCATATTAAAAAGAATACCTACATTTTTGTTTTCCCATATGACCAAGAATAAGACAAGGATGTCTGCTCTCATCACTTCTATTCAACATTTTTCTAAAAGCTTTATCAAGTTTAATAAGGAAAGCAACAGAAAAAGGAAAGGCTTGAAGATTGGAATGGAAGCAGTGAAGCTATCTTTGTTCATAGGCAGCATGATCATCTATACAGAAATATAGATGTGATGTGTAGAAGAGCTAATTGATTCATTGATAAGTGAGGTTAGCAAGGTTGGAGGGTCTAAGATCAGAATATATTAAAAAGAAAACTCCATTGTGCTTCTGTATACATACGGACAATAACAATAAGAAGCGGAAGTTATAAAATAACACTATGTGGTGGTGGTGGTGTGCCACCGAGTCAGTTCCAATTCACAGCGATCCTGTATAGGATTTCTAAAGCTATAAATCTTCATGGAAACAGAAAGCCCTATCTTCTCTGGTGGACCACCTGGTAGATTTGAACTGACGACCTTGAGGTTAGCAGCCAAACTTATAACCCACTCCGCTACCAGGATTCCTTAATACAATGCAGTATTGCAATATATATGTGTCTATGTATTTGAGTCCTCATATGGTACCGTATGATAAGCTCTAGACTGCTAACCATAAGGTTGACAGTTCAAACCCACCAACTGCTCCTTGGAAACCCTACAGGAAAATACTTGAAAGTGTAAAACTTTTAAGACTGAAAACTCCAAGACATTTCTGAGTTTAATAAAAGACCTAAGCAATTGGTATGGTACTCCTGGTCAAGAGGCTCAATACTGTTAAAATTATGTTGAGCACACACAGACATACATACCCAAAGTTATCAAATCGTAAACTTCAAACATGTGTAATGTACTGTTAGTCAATTGTACCTTAACGAAACTGTTAAAGGAACAAAGAATTGGATCCACTTGTGAACGCTGCCATGATAAAAAGCATCCATGAAAGTACAAAGTAGTCTGCTGAGTGGAATGTCATTTCAGGATTTAAACATACATTTTTCTTTCATGAGATGCAAGATAGAGCAAGATGTGCAAAGTATAAGAATAACTTTCCACAAAGTATGGGACTCTCAAGAATGATTACTGCACATAAGCTAGGGAGACTACCACCAGAAATCATCTGCATGAGAATCAGAGCACATATCACAGATAAGGATTCATCCAAACAATACAAAGACTTGACTTGAACGTCTAACACTCACTTGATAAAACTTACCTGTTATTTTTTAACCATCAGTCATTCCATGAATCTTAATATGGTACATTTTCATTGACTTTCCCAAGACACACCTACATCAGTTAATGAGCTTCATTAAAAGAACTAAGAGTCCATGTGATGCTTAGGACGAACAGTGGATGAGACACTTCCTTTCTTCACTTAGTCGTATTCTCCTGCTTTGGCAGCATGGGGCAAGGGTTAGTACAAAGTGGGGCTAAGGAAACGGGCATCAATCATTCAGGAGATTTCTTCCCTGAGAGTTCCCAGCACCATCCCCATCAAGATTTAAGGCATAGTGGACAATTACTTTCAGATGTCACCAAGCATTGTAGGGAGCAAGATAGTTGAATCGTGATGTCTGAGTCCCAGAATTCCCAGTCCAAAGATGCGCAGGAACATCTCAGTCATTTGGTCTTCTCATAATAGTGTAACTCTGTGTTTTATTTTATTTTTACATTAGTTTACTTGAATCCTATTTCTACTATTATAGCTTGTGTCATGCATACTTAACATCCTACATTTGAACTATCTGTATTAGGAATCAGCAGTATAGAGGAAACTGCTTATAATTTCATAGTCATCTACTTATAAAGCAGCTCTGGTAGCGTAGTGGTTACAAATCGGGCTGCAAACTGTAAGGTCAGCAGTTTGAAACTACCAACCACTCTGTGGGAGAAAGATGGGGTGTTCTGCTCCCATAAAGATTTACAGCCTCCGAAACCCTGTACAGGGTTGCTATGGGTCGGAACCGACTCAATCTCACTCAGCAACAACAACAACAACTTATAGAGGACTAATGAATTAACATATGATATGAAAGAACAAAGAGCTCTGTGGTGGGAGAAGTGCAGCCAGAATGCTCCTTAGAAGCCAGGATGGTCAGACTTCATATCTCATACTTCAGACATATTACCAGGAGGGACCAGTCCCTAGAGAAGGACATCATGCTTGGTAAAGTGAAGGGCCAATGAAAACGAAGAAGACCCCCAACAAGATGGATTGGCACAGTGGCAGCAGCAATGAGCTTAAACATAGCAATGATTGTGACGTAGGTGCAGGACCAGGCAGTGTTTCGTTCTGTTGTGCATAGGGTCGCTATGAGTCGGTACCAACTTGATGGCACCTAATAACAGCAACAATGTAAGAAAAAGTTTTCATTGGTGGTTCACAACAAAGAACTTTATGAATACCTCTCTGCCTGCATAGTAGGCAAGCCTAATGCCCTAATACTTTTAATACAGCCTTTGGAGTCTAGAGATATTTTGGGCGTATCTAAATCGGCTCTCCCCAGTCAGACTACCATCACATCTACTTTGGTGTGAACTTTTTACGTAAAGTGCTTCTGTATGCTTTTTGTTCTTGTTGAGCAACAAAGTGTTCATAATTTTGACAAAATTTTCAGGTAAGCTTCCTTTTGTTTTAACAGACTAACCTAATCGAGTTATGGTGAATGGGAATTATAGCTTGACACCTCCCTTTCATCAAGGTAGTTTATCATTCCAAAATTTACTACAAGCACTTGATCAAAGTGGTCTAGCTAAAATGTCTTTGGTCAGTTAGCAAAACTTGAACAGATGAGACTAGAATTTTTAGCTCACTCCCTTACATGCAAGTATAGCCCTTGGGACTTCTTCAAACCTTTATTTCTATAGCTGTGCATCTTCTTAGAATGCTATGTTTAAAGCTTTTAGAAAGGACTGCTTAATTTGGGCTTTATTATTCTGTCTTCTCTGAGCAATTTATTGTGTTAGTTTAGGGGCACTACAAGTACCTATCTTCTTTGAGTTGATTTATGAATCTCTTAGATATTGTTCACTGGTAAATGCTTGAAAGTAATTAAGCAAACTGTGGCTTTGGCAGTTGAAGATAATCAATTTTCAAAAAGGATAAAATGCTTGTAAATTGTGCAGCTGATCAGAGACGCTCCATTGGTGGATTACAGAAGCAGTCACCCGTCAGTAGAGGTCAACTCTGTACTGGGTCCTCATTAAAGTCACCCATCAAGCCTTAGAAGTAGATAAATATCAGTGAAAACTCAGTCCTGTGTGGCACAAGCAGTTAATGCACTTGGCTGCTGACTGAAAGACTGGAGGTTCAAGTCCACCTAGAGACTCCCCACAAGAAAAAAACCTGGCACCTACTTCCAAACAGAAACAACCAGCCAATGAAAACCCTATGCCTACGGAGTTCTACTCTGATATGCATGATTATTGTTGTTGTTCAATGTTGTTGAGTCGGTTCCCACCAATCGCGACCCTGTCTAGGATTTCCGAGGAGCAGCTGGTAGATTTGAACCGCCAACCTTATGATTCAAACTGACCTTGTGGTCCAGTGCATTATCCTGCAGCGCCACTCCAGGACTCCATTTGATTCCAACCCATAGCGAGATTGTATAGGGTTTCCAAGGAGCAGCTGGTGAGCTTGAACCACGGACCTTGCAGTTCAAATGACTTTGCAGTCTGGCGCACTAACCCACAGCGCCACACCAGGATACATTCTGTGAAATAGGATGTTATGCTATTTGTACAATCCATAATAAAAGCCGGTGATTTTAATACCTTATGGGAGCCCACCATAATAAGATAATGAGATCCAGCCCTATAGCTGTATCCACTGCATTCAGGAGGCCGACCTTGCCTGGTGCGCTGCAGACGGGCTGCAGACTGTGTTAGCAGTCACAGCAGAACTTGGCATACATCTGGACTGCTGGAGCGAGCAGCCCAGGAGCACACCAGCCGGTCAGTGCCCACCAGTGCACCATGACCTTCGGCAGGAGCCATGAAGGCACTGCCCAGCGCCAGGAGTGTACAGCTGAATGGCTGCTGGCGGATGGATCAAGCTAGGGAAAGATAAAGTAGGCCGTGCTACAATGAGTGAAATTCACCCTTTGGTTCATTATGACGACTTGGAATTTTGTTGAATGATTGATATGTGTGTGGTGTTAGGTGCCAACATGTATAGGGTTTCCAAGGAGCACCTGGTGAGTTTGAACCACCAGCATTGTGGTTAGCAGTCCAGTGCTTTTTCTACAGTGTTGCAATTAGGGGGAAATACTGTAGTGGTTATGAATCGGGCTGCTAACCACAGGGTCAGCAGTTCGAAACTACCAGCTGTTCGGAGGGAGAAAAATGAGGCTTTCTGCTCCCCTAAAGATTTACAGCCTTGGAAGCCCTATACAAGGTCGCTATGAGTCGGAACCGACTCCACGTCACATAAAACAACAACAACAAAAAACGAAGGGAGAGCTGTTTGCTTTCCCTTTGAAAAATTCTTATGGGCTCACAGTCCTAGAGTCCAAATGACCTTTAAGAAGTGTTATTGTTGTGGTGTCCTTAAGTTGGTTCTGACTCTAGCAGCTGTCATAGTTGAGGTTGTGTGTCAGCTTGGCTGGGCCAGGATTCTCAGTGGTTCAGCAGTTAAGACCTAGTTATCATCTCCATGATGAGATCTCATATGATGTGACCAGCCCTGATCTGACATAATTATCCTTTGTGTTTTAAATCCTCACTTCTATGGCGTTAATGAGGTCTGATGCAATCTACAGGACTGGTGGTGTGGTAGTGTGCTGTGGAGTCAGTTCTGACTCATAGCTACCCTGTATAGGGTTTCCAAGGATGAATTTTTTTCAGAAGCAGAAAGCCTCATCTTTCTCCCACAGAGCAGCTGGTAGTTTTGAACTGCTGACTTTGAGGTTAGCAGCCTGTCTCATAACTACTAAACTACCAGAGCTCCTTAATCTACAGGATTAGGTTGTATCTTTAATCTCTTTTGAGATATAGAAGAAGAAAGAAGTGAACAGAGCTCAGACGTACCCATGGTCACCAGGTAAGGAGAGCCGGGAGTGGAATGCATCCCCTGGACATCTTTTAAGACTCTTTCCTTCACTAGGGCTATAGTATGATCTTAAGTTTGTTTGTTTGTTTGTTTTGCTACATGCTAGTTTTCAGTCTCTGTTTTCTTTTTTTAAAAATCTCCTCACCTTTGGCATTGACTTGTTGCTGGTAAAAGCTCAGAGAAGAAATTGTGTCTGTCCCTATTTAAATACAATGGCTATTACTCATTGTTGCTGTTGTTGGTAAGTGCTGTTGAGTCGATTCTAACTCATTGTGACCCTGTTTCTCAGGAGTAGCTGGTAGACTTGAACTTCAGACCTTGTGGTTAACAGTATAGTGCTTATCCTACAGTGCCACACCTGACACTTAATGTCAGGTGTATTACTTATGTTGTTGTTGTGCAGTGCCGTCCAGTTGGCTCCGAATCACAGTGATCCTGTATAGGGTTTCCAAGGAGTGACTGGTGGATTGCATAGGGTACCATGCGGTTCAAATGGCCTTACAGTCTTGTGGTTATCCTACAACACCACACGAAGACTCCATATTACTTATACCCGACATTAAATGTGAAGCACAAGGTTGGCAGTTTGAAGCCACCAGCCACTCCATGGGAGAAAAATGAGGCTTTCTGTGCCTACAAAGATTTACAGTCTCAGAAACCCTATATAGGGACAGTCTCAGAAACCCTATTATACATGGTGGCTATCAGTTGGAACCGACTCAGTGGCACTTAATAACAACAACAAAAATAACTCCATGCACATACGCCTCACCAGATAAAATACACAGAAAGAAAACTGACTACTTCTGTTAGAAGAGTTCCATACCATCAGTTAAAACAAGGCCAGCGGCAGACTGTGGAATGGACCACCAATCACTTGAAGAAAACAAATGGCTGAAGCTGAAGAAAACAAAAACAAATCCAAAAGAGTCAAAATATGACCCTGAACATATCCCACCTAATCTTAGAGATCATCTGAAGAACAAATTTGATACATTAGACACTAATGACTGAAGACAAGGAGAATTGTGGGATGACATCAATAACATTATACAGAAAGAAAGCAAAGGGTCATTAGGAAGACAAAAAAAGAAAGAAAAGACCAAAATGATGTTAGAAGAGATTGTGAAACTTTCTCTCTAGTGTAGAGATGCTAAAGCAAATGAAAGAAATGAGGAGGTACAAGAGCTGAACAGAAAATTTCAAAGGTCAGCTCAGGAGGACACAAAGTCAACTATTATAATGAAATGTGCATAGACCTAGAGTTAGAAAACTCCAAAAAGGAAGAACACATTCAGCATTTCCCAAGCTAAGATAACTGAAGAAATAAAAATCAAGCCTCGACTTGCAATATTCAAGAATTCTATGGACAAAATATTGACCGATGCAGAAAACACCAAAAGAAAATGGAAGAAATACAGAGTCACAGTACCAAAAGGAAATAATGGTTTTCAACCATTTCAAAAGGTAGCATATGATCAAGAACCAACAATACTGAAGGAAGAAGCTCAAATTGCATTGAAGGCATAAGCAAACAACAAGTTACCAAGAATTGATGGAATATTTTAGCAAACTGATGCAACACTAGAGGTATTCACTCCTCTAAGCCAGGAAATTTGAAAGACAACTACCTGGCCAACTGATTGGAAGCAATCTGTATTTGTGACCATTCCAAAGCAATCTGTATTTATAACCAACCCAACGGAACAGTGGAATGCAGAAATCATCAGAAATCATCATTAATACCACACGCAAATAAAATTTTGCTGAAGATAATTAAAAAAATGGCTGCAACAGTACATTGACAGGGAACTGACAGAGGTTTAAGCCAGATTCAGGTAACGATATGGAATAAGGGATATCATTGCTGATGTCAGATGGATCTTGGTTGAAAGTGGAGACTACCAAAAAGGTGTTTACCTGTGCTTTATTGACTATGCAAAGGTTTTTAACTGTGTGGGTCATGATAAATTATGTTGTGAAGAATGAATATTCCAGAATATTTCATTGTTCTAATGAGGAACCTCTACATAGATAAATAATCAGTCATTAAAACCAAACTAGGGGACACTGAATGGTTTAAAATGAGGAGAAGTGTGTGTCAGGATTGTATTCTTTCACCATACTTTAAAATGTATATGCTGAACAAATAATGGGAGAAACTGGATTATATGAAGAAAAGCATGGCATCAGGATTAGAGGAAAACTCATTAACAATCTGTGATATGCAGATGATACGATCTTGCTTGCTGAAGGCAAAGAGGACATAAAATACTTATTGATGAAGATGAAAGACCTCAGCTTTTGGTATGGGCTACACCTCAATGTAAACAAAACAAAAATCCTTAGAGATGGACCAAAAAGTAACATCATAATAAATGGAGAAAAGATTGAAGTTGTTCAAAACTTCATTTTGCTTGTAGCCACTATCAACACTCATGGAAGCAGCAGTCAAGAGATCAAACGACGTACTGCATTAGGCAAATCTTCTGCAAAAGACCTCTTTAAAGCATTCAAGAGCAAAGATGTTAAATTGAGGACTAAGGTGTGCCTGACCTTAGATATTGTTAATAGCCTCATATGCATGGGAAAGTTGGGTAATGAATAAGGAAGACCATAGAAGAATCGATGCTTATGCATTATCATGTTGGAGAATTTTAAGTGTACCATAGACTACCAGAACAAACAAATCTGTGTTG
>NW_006408700.1:3570580-3573666 GCF_000296735.1 Chrysochloris asiatica
AATCTTTTCTCCATGGATAAGAATGTTGTTTATTGGTCCAGTGGTGAGGATTTTTGTTTTCTTTACATTGAGATGTAATCCATACAGAAGACTGTGCTCTTTGATCTTCATCAGTAAATGTTTTAAGTCCTCTTCACTTTCAGCAAGCAAGGTTGTATCATGTGCATATCTCAGGTTGTGAATGAGTCTTCCTCCAATCCCGATGCCATGTTTTTCTTCAGAGAACTCAGCTTTCAACATTTGCAGGCTGCCATTCCTTGGAGCTCTCCATTTATGTTGGTATCAATCTTCACTTGAGTCTAGGAGGTTCTCAGCACAGGGATCCTGGGCCTAAAGGACATGCTTTGCTCCTGGCTCTTCTTTCAGGGTGATGGGTCCCTCCTTGTCTGCTGACTTTTCTCTCCTGTTATCTATTGTAAAATAAAAGGTGATGTATCTACACCCAAGGTGTTGCTACTCTTTCATGGGATCAGTGCAGTGACCCGAGTAAGGGGATTTTACCCCACCCTCATCCCATTACAACCGAATGGCTGATAACATCTCAGCACATCATGGAAGACGACAGCATCATTGCATTGCTGCCAAATTATATTGTTGCGTAACTACTGAGAGTCACGGCCCAGCCAATTTGACACATGTTTTGGACAACACAGATTCATTACAGTCTCAAAATTTGCTATAAAATACATGTAACATTTTCATTTTATCAAATAGAACTCAAATGTGACCATATGTTAATAAAAAGCAAAATCACCTGATAATCCAAATTCATAAGTCTCCTTTATGGACACTTCTAGAAATACCCTCTTTGAGGTCTCAAATATTAAGAGTTGCATGTTGTGAAATTTATTGTCTTATTGTATATTTTTTATAAAGTCATAGATGGTCTCTAGGAAAGAGCTTTTTGTGGTCCATTTTTAGCCTGATTTAAAGTGAAGCTACAAATCTAGAAAATGTCCATTGAGGAGAATGTGCTTTGACTATCAGTCTTAGCTGTGAGCTTATTTCCAAAAGTCAATGTTGGCTTTGGCATCACAGCGAGGGACAGGGATGAAGGAATGAGAGGCCATTGTAGGATCCAACATATTTTTTAATGATTTCCCTTTAAAATTGAACTTATTTACAGGGATTTGGAGGAGGAAATGATTCACTTACCAGGCTTAGTGCTACAGGTGAAGGGTCGTGATTGTAGCATCTTCAATGTTTAAGTACATTGAGCCCATTTTAGACATTCACAGGCCTTACTTTACCTAGACCCTCAGGAATATCCTTTTAGACTAGAGTCACACTGACAAGGCAAGTCTGCTGGGAGACAACTATCCCCAGTGAAAACCTCTCCCTGGTCTTTTATAGCTATGCCTTGA
This sequence comes from Chrysochloris asiatica, assembly GCF_000296735.1. Lineage (NCBI taxonomy): Eukaryota > Metazoa > Chordata > Mammalia > Afrosoricida > Chrysochloridae > Chrysochloris > Chrysochloris asiatica. The sequence goes on from NW_006408700.1 coordinate 3,571,945, forward strand.
TTTATTAGACGGATAGCTCTCTACCAACTAAGAATCCTAACAAAACTTGCCAGACACCTGATTATTCCTTGAAAGAGTACAGCATACTGCATCTGATTCTGACGTAAAGTTCAGGAATTTTGTTACCTACTGTAAAAGCCACTGAAGTGGAAACTTCAGTAGAAGGTTGTTTGTCAGGTGACTGTAAAATGGAGTGAAGGATTAAACTTGGCAATATCTTTTTTCCTCCCTTTAGTTTTCATTTTCCTCCCTTGTGTGTCATGATCTCCCTCCCCACCCTGCAGACATTAGAGGTAACATATGTATGCTGTTGTCTGAAATCAGCCCCAAGATCTGACCTTTTGCCATGAATCTGTCATTGGACTATTTTAGTGGCCAACTCTAACCCACCCCATCCCAAGCTATTTAGTTTTGTGTCTCTCACAGATGCACTTGCATTTACAAAGTGGTAAAGTAGCTGCTTTCTGTATTGCTTTTTATCCCCACCATCCACTGAGTCTTTTCCCTTTTAAAGGATTTACACAGAGATCTGCCACCCACAGCACACACCTCATCTTTGTTTTTTGTGTCCAGATTAACTTGAACTCCAGGGCCCCAGGGGATATTCTCTTTGTCTTTTGTTGTTGAGAGACTTCACTCAAGATAGACAATTTGTGAAGAAATTCTGGTCCCTAAGCGTAGTGGTTATGAATCAGGTTGCTAACCTCAGGGTCAGCAGTTCGAAATTACCAGCTGTTCTGTGGGAGAAAGATGAAGCTTTCTGCTCCCATAAAGATTTATGGCCTTGGAAACCCTGTACAGGGTCGCTATGAGTTGCAACCGACTCTATGGCACATAACAACAACAACAACAATACTTGTGGGTGATAGAATTAGCTCTAGCAAAACTTTGCACATTTCCTTTGTTAAGAGTACTCAAAAACTGAATGAGATGGACAATAAATAAATGTCATTGCCAGACCTATCATCTCCAAATAGCTCCCATACAGCAACATGCTAGGAAGGTGTTAGAAATGTAAGGTCTTTTTTCATGCAGTATGTGGGAACTGTCTCAGAATGCCATGTTATCCTAATCTACCCCAGGAATGAAAGTTGCTATACTAGACCTTTTACAACCTGTTATGATGAGTACCACAAAGAAGTCTTATACCTGAGGCAAGCCTAAAGTCACCTTTACTTCATTTTATTGCTATTATTGTTTTGTTATCTATGTGACTCTAATGTTTTATATTGTATTTTCCAGGCTGTGTAATTTTTCTAAAATAAGCTCAAAGTGTTCTAGAGAGACAGAGGGATGTTAGATGAAATGTATTGCATCCTATGTGTGTCTAGTCAGAATATTTGGAAAGTTCTAATATTAGAATTCTGAGTGCTCCATATCGTTGCCTGTGCCCTGTGGTTGATAAAGTACAGTAAGCAAAACAATACCAGCAAATACGTCCATGTTGAAACATTCTGAGGTAAACAGCTTTTGAATAAGTTTCTCTATTGCAGGAATTCTTCTAGAGACTTCACTGTACTAATATGTAATACAGATCTCCTAGAGAAAAATAAAATAGACCACTTTCCAAACTGATTTCATCAGAAAACTGTGTAATAATAGTGGGCATCTTCTGGGGCCACTTTTTTTTTTATTGTGAATTATATGATAGTTTACATGGGAGAACATTAGTTTTACATTCATTCTATCATATATCACTTCATTGCCATGGTTACAACCAAC
>NW_006408700.1:3574315-3580737 GCF_000296735.1 Chrysochloris asiatica
CTTCTGGTTGAGCTCTGATCATCCAGTCATTGAAGCCAGGTTAAGTAAGTATTATCTGCAAGTGTGGGTGTTCTTGTGCGTATGGGGGCCACTGTTTTTTGCATCATACTTGCCTTTTATCTTAAAAGATGAAAATTAACGGTAGGTGTGACAATATCTATACCTGTTTATATAGCTTCTGAGGATCCGGTAATATAGACACAGACTCTGATTTGTGTGAAAGGGTGTGTGTGAGTGTGTGCGTATCTGTGTATGCACACAACCAAAAAAAAAAAAAATTAAAAAACCCACAGAAATTTGCTTCCTGATTGTTTAAATATGCAATACAGTTGTTATAAAATGGATGCATATTCACTTAATATTGCTGTTGTACATATGTGATATACTTCTGGGATTTTTAGCATATAAATGTATGCAAATATTTTATTTAATAGCAGTATCATGCTTAGCTCCTCCACTGTTTTAGGTGCTGTCGAGTCTGTTCCAACCCATAATGACCTTATAAACAACAGAATGAAACATTGCCTGGTTTTGCACCAACCTCACAGTCATTGCCATGCTTGAGCCCATTGCTGCTGTCACTGCACCAGACCATCTCATTGGGGGGTCTTCCTCTTTTTCGCTCCACTTTACCAAGCATGATGTTCTGATAATGCCCGAAGTATGAGAGAACAAATCTGACCATCCTGGCTTCTTAGGACCATTCTGGATATACTTCTTCTAATACAGATTGGTTTGTCCTTCTCCATGGGACCGTTTATATTCTTCTCTAACACCTTAACTCAAATGCATCTATTCTTATTGGTCTTGCTTATACATTGTCCAACTTTCACATGCATATGAGGTTATTGAAGGTTCACCTTAATTCTCAAACTGACAACTTTGCTCTTGAGCACTTTAAAGAGGTCTTGTGCAACAGATTTACCTAATGCAATGTGTCGTTTGATTTCTTGACTGCTGCTTCTATGAGTGTTGATAGTTGATCTGAGCAAATTGAAGGTCATGACAATTTTACTCATTTCTCCATTCATCTTGATGTTATTTATTGGCCCAGTTGTAAGGATTTTTGTTTTCTTTACATTGTGGTCTTTGATCTTCATCAGTAAGTATTGTAAGTCCTCTTCACTTTCAACAAGCAAGGTTGTATTCCATTGTTTCTGTCAAGTGCCGTCAACTTGGTTCTCACTCATAGTGACTGTGTATAGGGTTTCACGGAACGGCTGGTGAGTTTGAACTGCCCGCTTCATGATTCAAATCGATCTTGAGGTCTAGTGCTTATCTTAAAGCACCCTACCCATTGTAGGGTCTCGTATTCAATAGCTGTTGGGTGAATTAAATGCATGAACCGAGCCTGAGAAGTTCTCTTTTTTGTGTGCTTTCCTGATGTCTTCAGAAATGGTTTCAATTGAGAGTTTGTCTTTTGGGCTCATGGATGTTAACTTAGGATTGTTATTAAGTGCTGTCGAGTGGATTCTGACCCATAGCTACCCTGTATAGGGTTTCCAAGGAGCAGCTGGTAAGCTTGAGCAATCGACCTTGCAGTTCAAACTGATTTTGCGGTCTGATGCATTAGCCCACAGCGCCACACCAGGCCTCCTAACTTAGGGTAGTCACTGTGAATATTAAGAAGGTTGAGCTCAGTGTCTGCTTCAGGGAGTCTTCTAAGACAAAAGTACAGCAAAACTACTTTTCATTGTATTTTGTTAAAAATTATTATTTGCAGTGCAAAATCAATTTTATCCAGGTAAGTTAATAACTCGTATTATTTAATTAGTTAATAACTGCTGTAATTACTGATTATGGTGCAAGACCAGGTAACATTTCCTACTGTTGTACAGGAGTGGAGTCAACACAACACAATTAATAGCAACTCAATGTTGTTGTTGTTAGGTGCCATCAAGTCAGTGTTGACTCATAGCGACCTTATGCACAGCAGAACGAAACACTGCCCGATACTGGGCCAACCTCACTACTGTTGCCATGCTTGGGTCCATTGATTCTGCCACCTGGCCAATCCATCTCTTTGGGGATCTTCCTCTTTTTCCCTGACCCTCCACCTTACCAAACAGGATATCCTTCTCCTGCAACTGGTCCTTCCTGACAATATGTCTGAAATATGAGAGATGAAATTTGGCCATCTTGGCCTCCAAGGAGCAACTCAATAGCAACAGTAAATGAATTAAAATAATTTAAATTGTCCATAGGCTCACCAACCAGTGACTATCTTGTGTGGTGCTGTAGGATCGTCACTGGACTGGAAACCACAAGGTCAGCAGTTCAAACCTTTCAGACACTCCTTGGAAACCCTATCCAGGGTCACTATATGTCAGAAAAGACTTGACAACGCTTAACAACAACAACAGTATGAGCAGCCAATGCTTTTATGCTTATTAATAACCTATAAGACTAATAAGGAAAAAGACAAAACATTTTACAAAACTTAATTGCATTCTAGGTATAACATAGTAATACATTTTAAAGCTTTTTTTCAGTTGCTATCTACTCACTTTTTTCATTAAAATATTTAATGAAAGTTTTATGTCTTTAGTAGATTTAAATTAAAGGACTCAGGTCTTTATAAATTATTTTTAGAATTTATTTTTTTAAACTCTCATTATATCCTCATGAGCTGAGATCTATATTTTTCTCAGTGAACTCCTTCCAGGGATGCAAGAATTCAAGTGTGTATACAACTGCAACCAGAAGTACAACAGGCACATTTGTCCACTGATGATCAAATGTGTAGTTCATCTGTCATAGAGGAGAAATCTGTGTGAAAACATTAGATCTTGTTCTTTGAATGGCCTTTCTGAGAAGCCTGAAACTTAATTTCATGTGAAAATCACATTTCCTGTGCTAGACATGAACACAGAATTTGGTTATGATGGGAAGAAATCATTCCCTCAAGGAAGACAGGTAAGAAGTTAAAGCCACTGGAAAATGCTCACAATGGCATGGAAAGTAGAAAAACAAGATTCAAAACTCTATGCAGATGGAGTTAGTAACTCTAAACACCAATATAGAGGGAAGGAGCCTTCACATCAAGTATCATACACAGGGTAGATAGGGATGACACCTTAAACATTGGCTGCCTAAAATGAGGGGGCGATAAAGGCACAAAGTAACTGGCTTTTAAGTTTTTGAGGGAATTTAGTTTAAGACTGTGAGGGGGAAGAAAGAGTCCCCACTGAATAGTTTTCATCTTGTCTAGATGGGTCTGGTTAAAAGAGATGGGGTAAGAGTCTTATGATTCAATAGTGAATAATTGTTATCATGATTAATCACAACTGTCACAATTGTAAGGTATTAGTTTTGTAACAAAAACGGGGGAGTAGTTAATCTTACAGTCCAGAAACAGAGGACCCTAGGATCATCAAGGGAGAAGAACACAAACAGAATGTGAGACCTTATCCAGAGAATCAGTGACACCAGAGATGGAGGCAGAGATGGGGACATGGAGAGAGGGAGCAGCTGAGGACTCTAGATTCATGGGAAGAGAAGGACTAAGAGATGGCGGCCAGGAGGCAGCCCTGTAGAATGTGCTCGTTGGTGGTTTAAATTATTATACATGCCTGAGTGTTTAAAAATAAAAGAGAGAGCTAAAGTGAATAGAGAGAAATACTGTTAACTGATGATACATGGAGGGGATTATAATTATTGTAATGAAAACAAGGTATATGATTTGTTGAATGTACAACTGATGATCTGCCCTGTAAACTTTCACTCAATCCACAATAAAAACCTAAAAAAAAAACCAACAACAAAAAACTCTATGAGAAAAAGTTCCATTATAAAATGGGTGCAAAAAAAAAAAAAAGTTGTTGTTGTTAAGTGCCGTCGAGTGGGTTCCGACTCATAGCGACCCTGTACAGGGTTTCCGAGGCTGTAAATCTTTACAGGAGCAGAAATCCTCCCCTAAAACTGCTAACAAGACTGTTGTTGGTTGGTGAAGCTATGGACACTTTAAATTATTTTAATTTCATTTGCTGTTGCTGCTATCCATTGCTGTCAAGTTGACTCCACTCATGGCAACCTTGTGTCCAACAGCAGGAAATGTTACCTGGTCCTGCGCCATTTTCCTCATTGTTGGTATGTTTGAGGCTGCTATACCAGTCCATGTCATGGGGGGCCTCTTTCAGTTTTTATGATCCTCTACTTTAGTGCAGTGCTGCAGAATAATGTGATGGACCTCAAGGTCAGTTTGAACCGCAAGGTCAGCGGATCAACCCATCAGCCGCTCCTCAGAAACCCTATACAGGGTCGCTGTAGGTCAGAACTGACTTGAGTGCACTTAACAACAACAACAACATTTAGTACATATAATATCCTAGCAATTACTCTTTCCTGATGATATGCCCAAAATAACCAGGTCAAATCCTTTCCATCCTTGCATCTGAGGAGCATTCTTGTTGTTCGTCTTCTAAGATGGAGTTGCTTATTCTTTGGATAGTCCACAATAAAGTTAATATTCTTCTCCAACACCACGATTCAGATGAATCAATTCTCCTCTACCTTCCCTATTCATTGTTCACCCTTCCCATGCATATGAGGTGATTGAAAAGACCATGTCTTTGGAGAGGTGCACCTGAGTCATCAAAATGACATCTTTGCTTTTCAGCCTTTCAAAGAGATCGATTGCAGCAGATATCCCCAATGCAATATGTTAGTTTAATTCTTGACTGCTGTGTCGATGGGCGTAGACCATTGATCCAAGTATAGCAAAACCATTAACAACTTCCGGGTCTCCCTCATCTATCATGATATTATGTATCTGTCCAGTTAGGAGGACTTTTGTTTTCTTCACATTCAGGATTACATTTTTCCTCATTTTCCAAATGTCTTCAATTAACTCTTGTTTTTGTTGTTAAGTGCTGTCAAGTCAGTTCTGACTCATAGTGACCCTGTATAGGGTTTCCAAGAAGCTACTGATGAGTTAAAATCACCAACCTTGTGATTCAAATTGACCTTGTGATCCAGTGCTTTATCCCACAGCGCTGCACCAGGACTGTTATGAAGCGCTGTTGAGTCGGTTCTGACTCATAGTGACTCTGTATAGAGTTTCTAAGGAGCAGCTGGTGGGCTTGAACTGCCGATCTTGTGGTGCACAGTCTATTGCTGATCCTACAATGCTACACCATTACTCTTAAAAACCGAAAGCAAATGCTATGAGAAAATACTCAACTCTTTCTTTTCGTTACTCATGTTCACTATCTTCTTTCAGTAACTTGGCAAAGAAATCAGGAAGAGTCAGCCCATTATGTGTAACTGGAAGTACTTTCATACCTCCACATGAGTTGGACTCTGGTTAAATTTATTTTAAAAGAGTAACAAATACTCTCTAGATCAAAGAGAAGAAATGCAAAATGTACAGTAATATTACATCAGTTTGACCTTACGGGCAGATTTCCTATAAAATATATGACCTCTTTTAAATAATGTAGTACAAGGGTAAATCAAAAAGTTTTGCTTCTAGGGTTCTAGTTCATACGTGCATGGGTTTTTCCAAACAAATTGTGCTTATACATGTTTCTGTGGTCAGTGCACGGCTGCACACAAGTTCTCGCAGTAGTGCTCTTGTCTTAGACTCATTAGTGAGCTTTCAAAGAAAAGAGTCCAATCCAAATCCTGGCTTCCCACAGCATCTTCTGGAGTCCTAGCCTGGCTGTGTAGGATAAGCACTCGTCCACAAGGTCAGTTTGAACCAAAGTGTTAGCAGTTCAAACTTACCATCTACTCCTTGGAAACCCTATACAGGGTTGCTATGGGTCGGAACTGACCTGACGGCATTAAACAACAACAATAAGGGGATCTTCTAGGTCACTAAAGGTCAACTTAGAAAGGCCTCTCAGAAAGCTATGGCAACTGTTTTGGGGAAAATACTAAGGAGTAATCTTAATAGATTTTCTTGAAGGACGTGGAGAAACCATGGGGGCTTATTTTGCAGAAGTTTTAAGAGAGTAGAGAATGCACTGGTTAGAAAAAGTTCAGGAAACTTAGACAAAGGAATTTTTTTCCTACACGACAGTGCACCTGCTTTTTCTTCCAGGATAGCAACCACAGTCCTATGAACATATCACTGGAAACTTCTCACCATCCACCTTACAGTCCTAGTCTCACTCGTTCAGACTTCTTTTTGTTCCTCAAACCAAAGAACATTTATGAGGGACATGATTTGAATTCCTTGAGGATGTCCAGTTAGCTGTTTTGATGTGGTATAAATCAAAGACTGTAGACTTCTTCAGAAAAAGGGTTAGGGAAATGAAACACTACTTTCCAAAGTGAATAGACTTAGCTGGAGAATATGATGAGAAACAATAGCTTCATATTTTGATGATTTTACTTAATAAGATGTTCTATGATTTGATAGCAGTACTTTTTGACTTACTATCATATATCCTTCGAGGCCAGGATGGCTAAGCTTC
>NW_006408700.1:3580967-3634391 GCF_000296735.1 Chrysochloris asiatica
GGGTCACTATGAGTCGGTTCTGACTCGATGGCACCTGACAAATCATATATTCAGGGCTATGAAGAAGAGATTGCTTTTAAAACAATGTGAAAAAACCTGTATGGAGAACAAATTCATATCGAAGGCATGTTAAATACCAAATAATTTTATGAATGGTAATATCCAGGCCCAGTTCTGCTCCATCCTCACAATTGTTATGCTTGAGTCCATTGCTCCTGCTTCTGTGAAAATCCATCACATTGGGGGTCTTTCTCTTTTTTACAGACCTCCATTTTAGTAAGACGCATGCCCATCTCCAGTGACTCGACTTCATGATAACATGTCCCAAGTATGCGATGAAGTCTTGCCATCCTGGCTTCGAAGGACCATTCCGACTGTACTTCCTCCAAACACAAATTTGTTTGTTCTTCTGGTCCATGATAATTTCAGTATTTTTCACCAACACTGTAACTCAATTACACCAATTCTTATACAGTGTTCCTTATTCACTGTCCAGCTTTCACATGCATATGGGGCTACTGAAAATATCATGGCTTGGGTAAGGCACACCTTGGTCCTCAAACTGTTATCTTTGCTGTAGAACACTTTAAAGAGGTCTTGAGCAACAGATTTGCCTAATGCAATATGTTGTTTGATTTCTTGACTGATGCTTCCATGAGTGTTGATGGTAGATTCAAGTAAAATGAAGTCTTTGACAATTTCAATCTTTTCTCCACTTTTCATGTTGTTTATTGGTCTAGTTGTGAGGAGTGTTGTTTTCTTTACACTGAGATGCAACCCATACTGAAGGCTTCATCAATATGTTTTGTAATTCCTCTTCTCTTTCAGCAAGCAAAACTGTATTATCTGCACATGGAAAGTTGTTAATGAGTATTTCTCCAAAACTGATGCTACATTATTCTTCATATAATCCAGTTTCTCCCATTATTTGTTCAACATATAGATTTTTTTTTTTAAGTATGGTGAAAGAATACAAACGTGAGACACACCTTGCCTGATTTTAAACCATTCAGTGTCCCTTGTTCTGTTCCAATGACTGTCTGATGATCTAGATACAAGTTCCTCATGTACGCATTCTAGAATACCCATTCTTCACAATGTTATCCATAGCTTGTCATGATCCACACAGTCAAAAGCCTTTGCATAGTCAATAAAGCATAGGTAAACACCATTCTGGTATTCTCTGCTTTCAGCCAAGATCCATATGACGTCAGTAATGATGACCCTTTGTTCCATGTCCTCTTCTGAATCATGCTTGAGTTTCTAGCTGTTCCATGTCAATATACTATTGAATCTGTTTTTGAATTATTGTCACTAAAATCTCCCTGTTATGTGATATTAATGATATTGTTCAATGATTTCTGCAGCCTCTATTTGAGATGGGCATAAATATGGATTTCTTGTACAGGTGGGCCTGGTAGCTGTCTTCCAAATTTCTTGACATAAATGAAACTTTTCCATTTGTAGTCCATCAATTCCTGAAGCCGTATCCTTTGCCAATGCCATCAGTGCAGCTTGGGATTCGTCTATTGGTATCATTAGTTCTTGATCATACATTACTTCTTAAGATGGTGGAACATTGACCATTTCTTTTTGATAAAGTGACTTTGTATATAAGTATGTTTCCCAAATTATTTTGAACTCCCTCATGAGTGTGTGTGTGTGTCCTTGCTAATGTTGTATATCTAATCAAATAAGGTTTACTTTCTCATCATTGTGACCAATTTACCATACTCTAATTAAAGAAAAAAAAAGTTAACATGACCTTTTTTTTTTTTGCATATTATACTCTAAAATAGGTCAGCCAGTGAATTTTTGATGACCTCCCCACCAAAGCTTGAGAAATACTATGCAAAATGCCGTTTAAAGAAGTTCATGATAAGGACAGTGCATTTGTGCTGGAAGTGTAAGATTTCTATTTTTGAAAAGAAAAGATATTACGCTTTCCTCTCGATGACCCTGCTCATCTCTTTCCCCACCATTTTATATCATGAAGAGAGCATGGGGCTCCCTTTCTACTGTCTATCATGTATGTTAACACCTTTGGTATATTTTTAAGTACAGACATAGAAGTTGGAGTCCTGGTGTGGCACTGCATGTTAACTTGTTAGACTTCAAGGTCAATTTGAACTGTGAGATTGCTTGGTTCAAACTCACTAGCCACTCCTTGAAAACCCTATACAGGGTAGCTATGAGTCAGAACTGATTCGAAGGCACTTAACAACGGCATAAAAATTACAGCTGTTGTGGACACTTTAGCTCCATTAGCCAGAGAATGGTTGGTCCTCCTAGCTTTCATTTTGGTTTAGGTGAAATGACATTGGTCATGTACTTCCATTGAATTCCCTTGATTTGGTCCAGCAAAGGCATTTTCCAGTATTCCCAAAACATTGTGGGCTAAATATTTGGTATCTCTCGCATTGCTTATGAACAAGTATTTTTCCTCCAGACTTATCTCATCCTAAAAACACAAGCTTAGATAAGAATGGAAAAGGATTCTCCATTATTGCCAGTACATTTAATATTACAAATGTACTTACCTTTGGCTTTAGCACAAAATCTCTACACCAGGTGTATCAAGTGGGGTGGTAAGGATGTGAAATACATTTTTTGGAGTGTGTGCAAGATATTGTCTAAAGTTAAAAATGTCATTAGAGAACTTATTTTGGAACAGATTACTTTTCATTTACAACTATTTAAAGCAGGAAAGCTATTGAGCAGATGAATGTAAATTTGCAGGAACAGTTCTTTCTACTGAAGCATGCTGGTGAGTTCTTTTCGATGACTTCTTGGGTTATATAAATTTAGTCTAAGGTCATTATATGGATAATTTGTTACTAAGTAAAGTAGTTTGTCAGGTTATGAGACATTAATCTTCCAATAGGTCTTTAATTAGGACAGATGCACTAAATAATTCATAGCCAGGCTTGGTCTGGAAACATTTATAATACTCAATTATACCATTTTACAGGGAATAGCAAATTGTTTTTGTGTAGTCTGGAAATTGTGGGAGTTAATTAATTACCTTCAATGTTTTAGACATCTGCTCTACACTCTCTAAAAGCATAAAATTGGCAACTCATGAAATGGCTAAAAATAGAGTTCAAATTCCCCAGATGGTAAAGGGTGAAGATCAACTATGACAGAAAAAATAAAAAAGAGCCACTCTGTGGTGTGCAAGGACTATGAAACCAAAGGACACATCCAGTCACATTTGGCTTTAAAAAGTCTCAAGGGTGTGGTAGTTACTTTAAAAGAAAGAAAAATGAGAAATTTGCATCATTTTTGAAAGCATTTGACTTGCTATTAAACACATTTCCTCCCTGGTGTCCTAAGATAGGCAGGAGTAAACAGCGTGGGAAAGCAGGTGAAGTCCAGATAAGAGACACAGATCCATCTCTGTCATGCCAACACCTGTGAGAGAAATTTATTTCTACACAAACAAATAACTTTGCCCCTGTAAGTTATAGCAAAGACAGGGGAAAAACACTAAGTACTCTGGAAGTATTTGCAGAGGCATTTGAATATCATAGATCTTAAAATGATGGAAAGGGGAATTAAGAGCTTATTCCATTTGTAATTAGATCACAGAAAACAGATGGTGATAGCTTTGCACTGGATAGGAGGATGTGATCTTTCAAGTAAACAAAAGAAAAGGGAATGTTCACTTCATTTGTCATCCTGGAAGGCTCCCCAAGAAATATATTGTAAAGAACCTCGGAATAAAATGTGAGTCAGTTATAAAGAATAAAGCACATTCTGAAAGCACTATGTGGGTGGCCAGTGTCTAGATCAAGGAACCCCTCCTATCCTGATAATCATCCTTGACCCGGGATGGCTTGAGCAGCCACCAGGCCATTGGAGCAGGCTTCTAGAAGTACATTTCTCTGAAGACTATGCCATCTTTTTGGAGATGTTTGGAGTTTTGTCTATATGGATGCAGACTCCAACATTGCCCTCAAAGCAGTCATGGTGGGTCAATTTATGAGATTAGGTTGAAGGTTAATGGGTTTCCCACTCGTGTAGCTCCTGACTAGGATGGGGAGAGGTGGTATTGACTACAGACCATGACCAATGGGGCAGACTTTGAGACCCAGTCACCCAGATAGAGACTCTATCTAAGTAAGCACAACCCAGGAGAAATGCAGTGAAAGTCACATCTATAATTAGATATGGTGCTGTAGCATCAGCCCTGGACTGAGAACCATAAGGTCGGCTGTTCAAACCCAACAGCTGCTCCTCAGAAACCCTATACAGGATTGGTATGAGTCAAAATGGACTCAATAGCACTTTACAACAACAATACTAAAAATGTAAAAGTGAAAAAAGGTCAAATTAGTTTCAATATTAAATCGTGATATAATACATCCAAATTATTATTATTTCAACGCATAATCAACATAAAAATATTCAGTGTGTATTCCACTCTTAGACTCTTCAGTAATGCAATATGGTGGTGGTTACTTTAATGGAGAACGTAGTTCTAGAAGACAAGCTAAGAGGATGAGCTATATTCCCAAATGTAGCGGGAATTTCCTAACCAGGCAGCACCTACAGAAATCTCAGGGGATGTGCCTACCATGGACCCAAAAAGGAATAAAGTCAAGGCTCATTATAAATGACCGTCAAGCACCAAGTTAGTCTTCTGGGAGACATACCTATGCCACAGAAACCCTTTCTTTTCCCTGCCTCCCTGTTAGCACTTGTAACATTTTTTGTTGTTGTTGTTAATAAGGTATCACAATTATTTTTGTACATTATTATCCTGTAGCAAATTCTAAGCCTCTTGAGGGCAGAGTTAGTGCCTTATTCATGCCATTTTCCTAGCTCACAGAGGGTGCTGCATGAAGATTAAGTTAAATGAAGGAGTACAATCTGTGATTCCAATGAGGGAAGATGTCCAAGTGCTTATATCAGGACTATTAGAGCAGAAGTGAGAGAGAGCTAATTAAGCCCCCCCAAAAAAATGAAAACAAAAACGTGGGGGATGAGAGAGAAAAGAGAGAAAGGCAACTTTGAAAGAAGAAATTTATCTAGAATTAGAAACTAACCTCTCCCAGTTTCTTCTTGGATCATTCTGCTTACGAAGACCAACTCACCTCTGTAACATAGGTATACTTTGGGAATAAGGATTGTTGTCATTGTTAAGTGCCCCTGGTTCTAACTCCTAGCGACCGTGTGTAGGGTTTCTCAGGCTGTAAATCTAATCTTGATGGGATTCTAACGCCTCCTACTGTTCCCAAGGAGCGGCTGATGGGTTCCAGCCTCAGACATTGAGTTTTATTGTCTGGTACTTACCTACAGAATGGGGGTTTGATGTTTTGTTTGTTAAGTGCCGTGGAGTTGAAACTGACTTGACGACACTTAATACTTATCCTTATTTCCCAAGGAAGGAAACTGAGGTCCCGGATTTAGGTTACTTGAAGAGAATAACACCACTGGGAGGAGGTGGAGGCTGGATTTGAAACCGTGCCACCACTCCCTTCCCCTAATGCAGTGTGGGAGGAGGATTCGTGGAGACTGTCTTGGTTCTCGCGAGGCCTTGTCCATAGTCCCTGACAGACTTGTTGTAGTTAGGTGTCATCAAGTTGGCATCAACTCAGAGTGACCCTATGCAAAACAGAATCAAACACTGCCCGGTCCCACGCCAACCTCACAATCGTTGCTAAACCTGAGCACACTGCTGCCGTCACTGTACCAATCCATCTCTATGGGGGTAGTTTCTCTTTTTCTTCAACCCTCTACTTTACCAAACACAATATTCTTCTCCAGGGACTGGTTCCTCCTGACACTATGTCAGAAGTACAAGAGATGAAGTCTGGCTATCCTGGCTTCCAAGGGGCACGCTGGCTATACTTCTTCCAACATAGATTGGTTGGTTCTTTTGGCAGTTCATGGTACTTTCAATATTCTCCTCCCAATACTATATAAGTCAAATGCATCAATTCTTCTACAGTCTTCCTTTTTCACTGTCCAACTGTTGTATGCACATGAGGTTACTGAAAATACCCTGGCTTGGGTGAGGCACACCTTAGCCCTCAAACTGACATCTTTGTTCTTCAATACTTTAAAGAGGTCTTGTGCCGTGGATTTGCCTAATGCACTATGTCGTTTGATTTCTTGACTGCTGTTTACATGAGTGTTGGCGGTTGATCTGAGCAAAATGGGTGGACTAGACATCAAGAAAATCCCCCACCTGTATCCTTCAGTCAACCTGGTATATACCTTCCTGTATTCAGCAAAGTGACTAGGGCTAAACAGAGAAAATGAGTGGCTTTTGGAACCCCGGGTGGCTTGTGTATTGCTTTGATGCAGGAAGCGATGGGATCACTATCATGGACAAGTTTCAGCAGAGCTTCCAAGTACAGGTCGAGTAGGCCTGGTTATGTTATTCAGAAAATTTGTAGCGACAACCCTGTGGATCACAAGCAAATAATGTCTGATGAAGTGTTGTAGGATGAGCTCCCAGGTTGGAAGGCACTCACAATACACAACATTAACAAAGGATTCGGGCATAACCACAGTTGTGAAGATGTTTCAGAAACAATGTGTTGTTATGTTGTATGTGAAGCTGACTCAACGACAACAACATTATAGCAAATTTAAACAACCAAACCCATTGTTGCGGCACCAGCTCTGGTTCCTAAATGACCTCAAAGGGCAGAGCAGAACTAGGCTTTAGGGTTTCTGAAACAACAAATCTTTATGAAGCACACAGCCTCATCTTTCAGCCCTGGAGTAGCTCCTGCATTTGAACTGCTGACCTTGCTGTTAGCAGCCCAACGCTTAGCTCAGGACAGATACCACCAGAGCTTCTTACAACAATATATATTGTTGTTGTTAATGCCATCAAGTTGATTCTGACTCATAGTGACCCTGTACACAGTTTCCAAGGAGAGGCTCATGGGTTTGAACCACTGACTTTGCTGTTAGCAGTTCGGTGCTTATCCTACAGCACCACACCAGGACTCCCAACAAGCTATAGAAACTGTAAATGAACAAATAAACACTTATGTGCTGTTTTTTTCTATATTGGTAATAACTTTTAAATAGTCTAGGGTATTGTTTTTGTTTTTAACATGTTGCTATTAACTGTAATGTGAGTCTTACACAAAGAGGAAAAAGTATAATTCAAGATATGCAAATGAAATTCTTCGAAAATATACGTACAATGTAGCAAGATTTTTGGTGTATGTATTATACCAATATTAATGTTGTTGTTAAGTGCCATCAAGTCAGTTCCAACTAATAGCAATCCCTGTATTGGGTTTCCAAGGAGAGGCTGGTGGATTTGAACCACCAACCTTGTAGTTAACAGTCCAGTGCTTACTCTGCAGTGCCACACCAGGACTCCAAAGTAATATCACTAGTGCTGATGAATTGTTATTATAATGGGTTGTTCATATAAAGTATAAATTTTCCATTAAGTGACTATAATTTCATAACAAGAGAAATTTAATCGTACCTGAGTTAAAATATTATGATGACTTGCTACTTACTTTGGTTTCCTTTCCTTGTAATTACAAATTTTTATCAGATTTATCTTTCTTTCTTTATTAATTCAACTAACTCCAGTAGTTTCCACGCATAGATTCTTTTAATGTCCTATATACCTTCTGGGAAGTTAAGAAGTAGTTTATGAGGCATCACCAATGTTATTTCAGGAGACCAAAATTAGCAGTAGGCTTATATATAGAAAAGTCAGACTTGAGTCAGTGAATTGTTTTATATTACAAGTCTCTTGGAAGCATGACATCCAAACTTACTGTAATTTAAAAAAAAAAAAAAATGTAGCTCATTTGTAGAGACAATCTTTCTTATCTCCCATCTGCTAAAAGCAAACATGGTATTATGCTTATTGAAGCATTCCAAAAACCTTTAGACAATGCTCCTCATGTGGCACTATAGGATAAGCACTGGACTGGTTCAATAAGTCAATGGTTCAATCCCACCAGCCACTCCTTGGAAACCCTATCTCGGATCGCTATGAATCAGAACTGACCAGACAGCACTTACCAACAACCATAAGCAAAAATAGACACCTTTTTTTCCTAGACTGGGAAAAATGGTCTTTGCTTTTTTTTTTTTTTTTTTTTTGCTTTCCTTGCCCTGATTATGGTTATACAGCTTAGTTATTATCCAAATATTACATATCTGCACCTGAAGGTCTTTATCCATTTCTTACTAGGTCTGAAATTTCTTAAGCACATTATTGATCTGAAATGTCTCTAGCTCTCTCGGGTAAGGCAAGAACATGCCCACGTGTTGCATCAGATCATTCTTATTTTGAAAAGCTGTGTTCAATCTAAATTGACCTTTTCTTCTATTTATTGTCAAGCTAGCTTTACAACCCACATTAAATTGAAGCTTTGGTGGGAGAATTGAAAAGCAGGTTGTTGTGTGTAAACTGACGCCCTTCCGTGTGTTTGCTCAGGACACCCTGTTATCCAGGTGGCTGGCAGCAGGCTTGTGGGTTTTGGGCTGTGTCTCCTTTACTGCTTGTTGTTAAATCAGCGGCAAAGGCAAGGCATTGTGTCTTCATTTGGACTGTGAAGAAAGATGGAGAAGTGATGATGCTAAGAACAAATTCTTCTGTGAAGAGGAATTCTTCTTTCACATTCAGAACTCACAGCATGAGGACTTTGGAAGATACTGAAACAAGAACATTCAGATTTGTTTTTACTGTCATTTCGGGGATCATTTCTGCTTACATGTGTTTGTAATGACAGATTCAAACTGTCTGTGGGGTTCAGGCAAGACTTTGGAAAGAACTGATTAGTATGCTAAGCCGTGTTGAGAGTTTTCTGGGAGGCCCATGTCACTTCACTCTGAGAAAATGTCCAAATGGTAAGAGATTAGCATTCTTAATTGTGACTTAGTTCCCACATGCTTCTCTCTTTTTTTTTTTTTTAAAAAAAAAAAAAAGCTTTTGCTTACTCACTCTTTCAAGTTTGTGTCTATAGAAGTTGAATTTCAAAACTTCTTTATTTGAACTAAAATTAACAAGCAATAATAATAAAAATTTCCTGTAATCAGAAAGTGAATTTCTCAGATTTTACTGTTTTGCTCCTAATTTTATGCATGTGAGTTTTTTGGTTTTGCTTCCCGGCTTCAGTTATATGCACTATTATTTTTTATTATTTTTTTCCCCTAAAGACCAAACAACCTCTTGTGGAAAATGTGACTTATGTAATTAGAGTGCAAGGTTTTGCTAAACCCAGCAGCATTCTAAGAAGTTGTGGATCAGTGTTTAACTGAACTGCTAACTGACAATTGGGTGGGTTCAAACCCACTGTTCCGCAAGAGAAAAGAACTGGGGTCTACTTTCCTAAAGATTGTTGTTAAGTGCCACTGAGTCTGTTCTGACTCATAGCCACCCTTTATAGGGCATCCAAGAAGTGGGTGGTGCATTTGAATTGTGGTTCAAACTGACCTTGCAAACAAGTGCTTATCCTATAGCAATAGTTTTCAATCAGTAAGCTGAAAGGATACAACTCTGCCACACACTTTTCCTGATTTTAAGCCCCTCGGTATCCCGTGTTCTGTTGTAGCGACTGCCTCTTAGTCTATGTAGAGGTTCTGCATAAGCACAGTAGAGTGTTCTGAACTTTCCATTCTTCCTTATATTATCCATAAGTTGTTGTGTTTCATATAGTCGGTTCGACCCTTATTCCATGTCATCTTCTGAATCCAGCTTAAATTTCTGGGAGTTCCCTATCAATATATTGCTGCAACCATTTTCAATATATTTTCAGCATAATTTTACTTGCACGTGATATGAATGATATTGCTAAATAATGTCAGCATTCTGTTTGGTCACCTGTCTTTAGAATGGGCACAAATATGGATCTCTCCTAGTCAGTAGGCCAGGTTGCTGTCTTCCAAATTTCTTGACATAAACTAGTGAGTGTTTTCTGTGCTGCATCAGTTTGGTGACACATTTCACTCAGTATACTGTCAATTCCTGGGATTTTGTTTTTGGCCAATGCCTCAAGTGTAGCTTGGACTTTTTCCTTTGGTTCCATAGTTTTGTGAGCTTATGCTGGCTAACTCCTGAAACAGTTCAACATGAGCCAATTCTTGTTGGCCCAGTGACTGTGGACTCCTTCCATCTTCTTTTGATGCTTCCTGTGCAATTGGGTATTTTGCCCACGTTCTTGTTAAGTGCCGTCGCGTTGGTTCCAACCCACAGCAACACTGTGTAGGGTTTCCAAGGAGTGACTGGTGAGCTTGAACTGCTGATCTTGCAGTTTAAACTGATCTTGAGTTTGAGTGCTTATCCTACAGGGCTATACCAGGACTTCACTTTGCCCATAGAATCCTTCAATATTGCAACTTAAGGCTTGTACTTTTTCTTCAGTTCTTTCAGCTTGAGAAATAATGAGCATGTTGTTCCTTTTTGATTTCCTAACGCCAGGTCTTGGCACATTTTATTATGATACTTCAATTTGTGTTTTCTCGTGGTTATGAAGCAGGCTACGAACCACAAGGTCAGCAGTTTCACGGGAGAAAGATGAGGCTTTCTGCTCCCATAAAGATTTACAGCCTCGGAAACCCTGTACAGGGTCACTATGAGTCGGAACCAACTCCACGACACATAACCATCACCACCACAGCCACCCTTAGAAATATTCTATTCAACTCTTTTACCTCAGAATTTCTCCCTTTGGCTTTAGCTATTCTATGTTCAAGATCAGCTTTCAGTCTCTTATGACTCTATTTTCTTTTCTTTCTTTCGTGTCTTTTCAATAAATGTTTGCTTTCTTCATGTACGATGTCTTTGATGTTATCCCATAATTCATCTGATCTGCAGTCTATCTTAAGATGGCCTCTAAATTCAAGTAGGATAAATTCAAGATCACACTTCGGCTGTTGCAAATTTGTTTTAATTTTCTTCTGCTTCAACTTGAACTTGCATGTAAGTAATCAGTAGTTTAGTTCTTAGTTGGCCCTGGCCTTACTCTAACTGATGACACTGCATTTCTCCATCATCTCTTTCTACAGATGTAATTGATTTGCTTCCCATGCCTCCCGCCCAGTAAAGCCCGTGGGTATGTTGCTATCTATATTGTTGAAAAAAGGTATTTGCAATGAATAAGTTGCTAGTCTTGCAAATTTCTATCCTGCTGTCTCCAGTTTCCTTTTTATCCCCAAGGCCACATATCCCAACTACTGATGTTTTCAATGCTCACCTTCCAAACAATGAAGCTATTTTATGCAAATTATGTGCAGGTAATATAATTTACTTTGCAAACAAGACAGCCCCCTCCACCCCCAATTCATTTCTTATACACATTATATGGGTTCTCAGAGTATGCATTGTTTATATGGGCATGTTATTTGCAAAAAAAAATTCTATGATTATCAATACATCTTGACTGCATGTTTGATCAACTTTTAACAGCAGAGGCTGGTAAAAATCTTCAGTTTCTGCTTCTTTGGCATTAGTGGTGGGTGCGTATATTTGAATATTGATCATATTAGCTGGTCTTCCTTGTAAGCATATGGGTATTATCCTGTCATTTCTGGATCAATCTTGGTCTTCTTTTTGATGATGAATATGACCCCATTCCCCTTCAACGTGTCATGCCCAGCATAGAAAACTATATATTTTTCCAATTCAAAATAGCCAGTATCTGTCATTTTCAGTTCGTTAATACCAAGGATATCAATCTTTATGTGTTGTGTTTCATTTGTGATGACTTCTAAATTTCCTAGATCCATACGTCCTTGATCCCATATTACAATTACTAATGGATATTTACAGCTGTTTCTTCTCATTTTGAGTTTTATCCCATCAGCAAATGAAGGTCCTTAAAGCTTGACTTCATCCATATCATGAAGGCTGACTCAACTTTGAGGAGGCAGCATTTTCCCGTCATATTTTGAATGCTTTCCAAACTGAGGGACTCATCTTCCTCCATTATATCAGAAAAATTTCGAGCGTTACAGCAATATGCTTGCCACCACAGTACAACAAAATATCAGATGAGTGGTGGATTTTGTACTGCATTTTCCTCCCACCGAGGAGGAAGAACAAATAAGAAGTAAGAACTCTGAGACCTTCAAAGCTTGTCTCTTCTCTCCATGTCTTTTCTTGAATCGACTCCCAGAAATATTATAATTTAGAGTGGTTAGTCATTAAGCACTATGCCATGGTTTCAGAAACTATGTCAGTAGGCCACTGTTATGAGAAATAATGCCTAAAAACTGCTGCTAGATCAGAATTTCTAGGTGGAAGCCCAGGAATCTGTGTATTCCCAGCCTTTCCACAAATCTTGGTTTGCTAAAAGCTGAGAACCTTTGACATGTAAATCACGTCTCTGTCTCAAACACCTTACTAGTACTTCATAATGACTGGTTCAAGACTGAAGGGAAGGAAAGAAATGACAACAAATTATTCTTCCTCCATACACTTCATGGCACATTGTCTGAGCACAAAGAATCCTGGTTTGGACTAAAGAAGTAATTCTCTTTGTTTTAGCTAAGGATTGTGTTGTCTTCATTAGGGGTCAGACTAAGCCACTTATTTGGGGAGTTTGCATTTTCTTGTTTTGCTGATTCTTATATTAGAAAATGGAAAGTTTGGGGTAAGCAATTATGGGTGATTAAGCAGCTGTTTCAACCAATCAGCACTCCTGTCAGGGGCTTTGATAAGGATTATTGTATTCAAGTCAGTGGGTCTAGCCATCAATCCTTGTTTAGAATGGCATTTTGGCAGATTATTTAATAGAATTTCATGGGTAGGAGCCTGCATTTTGGAGCCAGACCGGCTCAGGTTATTCTATTTGGACCTTGGGCAATTTCTGTTTGTCTTTCAAACCTTGGTGTTTATCAACCATTAATAAAGATATGAAAGACTCTGCTTTGGAATGTTGTGAGGATTAAAGGAAATAATCCCAAGTGAAACCCCTACCACACAATGCCTGGCACACAGGGTGGACTCAATATTATCTTGGAATGATCAAGGAAACCATGAAAATTAAGATCCTTGAAAATATAAGAACTAAAACTAAACTGAAACCCTGCAATCAAATTTCAGGTGTAATATTGTATATAAACTCCAAATAATTTGTAGATTTTGCATACATGATAAACTCATTCACTCAACCATATAATAGCATGTAAGCACACATGCAGGTAGACGTAGGTATGTATAGAACAGACCAAAATACAATGTCAAAAGGAATTTGTTATTTGTTTTGTTTTTGACAAGTGTAATTCATTATTATTATCCCAGATTATGGATGAAATACAAACATTCCACTGAGTATTAATGCACAAAGATTTTGGAATGGAATTATTTTAAGAGCTCAGATATTGAATCTTTGCTGTGCCATTGCTGTTCTGTCAAGTTGGTTCCATCTCAGAGCAACCCTGAATAGGGTTTCTGAGGAGCAGCTGGTAGGTTTGAACTGCCAACCTTGCAGTTCAAACCGACGTTGCGCTCCGGTGCTTTATCCTACAGCACAGCATTGTTGTTGTTGTTGTTAAGTGCCGTCAAGTCAGTTCCGACCCATAGCTACCCTGTACAGGGTTTCCGAGGGTGTAAATCCTTACGGGAGTAGAAAACCTCATCTTTCTTCCGCGGAGCGGCTGGTAGTTTTGAACCGCTGACCTTAAGGTTCGCAGCCCGAATCGTAACCACTACGCTACTAGAGTTCCTTACAGCACAGCACAGCATTAGAGGCAGCTAATTTCCTGTGAAGGGAATTCAAGTGTACCAGTAGCCATGTGTGAAACCAGGGCTCTGTCTGTTGATTGCCACCTAACTTATTGCGACTCTTGATGACCCTGTGTGTGCAAAACTCCACAGGGTTTTCAAGCCTGTGACCAGTTAGAAGCAGATTCCCCAGGTTAGTCTCCCAAGGCTCCTCTAAGTAGATTCAAACTGCCAGCCTTTCAGTTAATAGTCAAGTGCTTAACTGTTTGCACCACCAGGAACTCCTTTTTGTGTTTGCCTCCTATGCATTCCTCTGATAACTGTGCTCTGCTAAAAAAAAGCTGCAAGTTTCAGAATGGCTTCTGGGTAAACACTATTTATAAAGAATTTTGCCTTTTCATGAAATAGTTCAGCTAGGCTAATTATTTATCTGAACAGACTGATGCCTTAAGCTCTGTGCCTTTGGATTCTGTGAGACCAGAGATGGGTATGACTGACAGCTTACTGAAGCCCTGTCACCTGGGGAAAATCCTGCTGGTAATGCAGCCTTCATAGTCAGGCCTCACCTCTCTGGACCTGCCGGGTTGCACTGGCTGGCAGCAACTCTGAAAGCTCTCCAAGGGAACTGATGCTTCACAGGCGCCAATTACAGCGCATGTGTATTTCACCTTGAGAATTTCAATTGGCAAAGATAATATCGTGGGCTGCCCTGAGAGTTTTGATGGTAGGTTCATTTGTAGTAAGGGATCTGATCGAAATGCAGTTATTAGCAGAGGCTTTTGGAATCAGAGCACAGAAAGCAATAAGGGATTGTTTTTGTTTTTGTTTTTAAAGGCACATCCTAAAGGACCATTTACCAGCTAGCTTTCAGCAAGTGTTTAAAGAATAAATGCTATGCAAATAAGCATGTTCTCCTAAAAACAACTGGATTTTGACTCCCCCGATGCAACAGTATAAATATAAATTAGCTCATTTTAACTGGTGGCATTGGATATCTTGTTGTTAAGTGGCATAGAGTTGGTTCTAACTCATAGGTACCCTATATAGGGTTTCTGAGGAGCAGCTGGTGGTTCAAACGACCTCATAGTCCAGTGCTTATCTTATAGCACCATACCAGGACTCCTAGAGGTGGTTTTTTTCCTTCTGCACACCTCAGGAAATGATGGGAAGGCTAATGGAAATTCCTTTTGCTTCAGCCCTAGTTAACCTCCCTTACCACCACCAGCTTGTTCCTACTGCCTATGAGGACAACTCATAGACAAAAATATGGAGTAAGAAACCAATGTAGGAAGTAAAGTGATTGCTTATTAAATATCTACTATTGGAGCCCTGGTGTGGCACTGTGGGTTAATGTGCCCAACTGCAAAGTCATTTGAACTGCAAGGTCAGCAGTTCAAGCTCACCAGCTTCTCCTTGGAAACCCATACAGGGTCGTTATGGGTTGGAACCATCTCGACGGCGCTTAACAATAATGATAATGGGGGACAGATGTTTTGCATGTGCTCTTTTATTTAATCCTCATAAAAGTCCTATAAAGTATGGATATTTATATCTTTGTTGTATTTTTATTTCTGTTTTACCTCTGGAAGAAACTAAGGTTCTGAGATGTACAGTAGCAAGTTCAAGATTATTCCAAAAGGCAAATTTCCAATTGCTTTAAAATCAGAAAACATGTGCATCAGGTCCTTTCACAACATTCAGTTAATCTGTATGTTAAACAAATAACCCCAGAAGTTGGACTATTTGAAGAAGAATGAGACATCAGGATTGGAGGGAGACTCATTATCAGCCTGCAATATATAGATGACACAACCTTGCTTGCTAAAAGCAAAGAGGGCTTGAAGTACTTACTGATAAAGATCAAAGACTTTGGATTATATATTATATAAAGAAAACCCTTTCAACTAGACCAGTAAGTAGCATCCTGATAAATGGAGAAAAGACTCAAGTTCTCTAGGATTTCATTTTACTTGGATGCATAATCATCGCCCATGGAAGCAGCGGTCAAGAAATCAAACAACATATTGCATTAGGCAAATCTGCTGCAAAAGACTTATTTACAGTGTTAAAGAGCAAAAAAGATCACTGTTTAGAACTAAGGCATTTAGAACTAATGCAAGCTGTGGCATTTTCAATTGTCTCATATGCACATGAATGGTAGACAATGAATAAGGAAGATTGGGGAAGAACCGATGCATTTGAATTAGGGTGTTGGTGAAGAATATTGGAATACTGGAGCAGAAGAAGCAACAAATCTGCCTTGGAACAACAGCTAGGATGTCCCTTAGAAGTGAGGATGTGGTGAGACTTCATCGTGTTTACTTTGGACATGTTTTCAGGAGGGTCAGTTCCTGGAGAAGAACATCATGTTGAGTACAATAGAGAGGGTTGGGGGAAAAGAGGATGGCCCTT
The DNA here is from genome assembly GCF_000296735.1 of Chrysochloris asiatica. Classification (NCBI taxonomy): domain Eukaryota; kingdom Metazoa; phylum Chordata; class Mammalia; order Afrosoricida; family Chrysochloridae; genus Chrysochloris; species Chrysochloris asiatica. The sequence goes on from NW_006408700.1 coordinate 3,597,043, forward strand.
AATAAGATGGATTGACTCAGTGGCACTAGGTTCAAACATAGTAACGGGGATGGCACAGGACTAAGTGGTATTTCCTTCTGTTGTACTTAAGAGTCACTGTGAGTGGGAACCAACTCTAGGATGCTTAACAATAAATTTTCAATGTCTTAGTCACATTTCATTTAATTACATACATCTTTTCCATTCTTGCTAGTTCCTCTAGAAGTTCCTTGTTGTGGTTCCAACTCATAGCGTCCCTGTGGAGAGTTTGCAATGGGCTGCTAGTGGGTTTAAAATGCCAACCTTGTGTTTAGCAGTCCAAGTTTGATCCCACCGTGCCACACAAGTATTCCTAGGTGATGAAAATGATTAACATGTTCTACTACTAAGTAAATCTAGTCCCGTAAAGATTTACAGCCTTGGAAACCCTATACAGGGTCGTTATGCATCAAAATTGACTCCACAGCATATAACCACCACCACAACTTCTAAGTAAAGCTTAGCAGTTCAAATCCACCTAGATGTAGATGCCTCAGTAAATGAGTCTGTTGATCTACTTCTGAAAACCCAGCCATTGAAAACCTTATGGAGCACAGCTCTGCTCTGACACACATGGGGTTACCATGGAACAGCACTCAACTGGGTCTGGATTGATCTGTCTCTCTTACACACACACACACACACACACACACACACACACACACACCCCTCTACCCCCTTCTATACTTCCAGATTTTTGTTGTACTGGGTGAAAAAAATCTAATAAACTCATTCACGCTCAATTGGTAGAGACTTATTATAGTGTGCCTCCCTCTGAGTATTTTAATATAAAAGGTCAGAGAGAAGGTAGGTGAAGCTGCCTAGACAGAATTGCATTGCAAATGGGTTTTCACATTGGCGATTATGTGACTTAAGACTGGGGACTTTCTTGGACCCCTCAGATAATCCCGTTAGGAACCTTGCTCCTCTTCCGGCCCCTGAATGATTTTTAAATCCCAGTTTCTCCTCCAGCTGCTGCCTGCTCTCTCCCGGAGTCTACCCAATGCTGCTCCGCCTCAATGTGTTGAGTACTCTCCATCATCCACCCATTAAACAGGTACTGACTTGAATTCTAAGGAGCCCTCTTGGCTCTATATCACATGATCAGTGGTTCAAACCCACCAGCCACTCCACAGGAAAAAGATGAGGATTTCTGCTCCCATAAAAATTTGCAGTCTCTGAAACTCTGTACAGGGTTGCTATGAAATTAGTGCTTGTGGGTTTGGTTTGGGGTTTGAATTCTAGGAGTCCCTGTTGGAGTTAACAGTCAAAGAGCATGACTACTAACTGACATTTTATAGTTCAAACCACCCAAATGTACCTCAGAGGAAAGGCCTAGAGCTCTGTTTCCAAATGTCATAGGCATGGCTGGTTCTTTGATGGAGCAATTCCACCCCCCCACCCCCCAACACCACCCACCCACCCACCCCTGCACACATGGGTTGCCAGGAATCAGAATTGATTCAAAGGCAACTGATTTGGTTTGGGGTTTTGCATTATATTAATTCTAGAATGGGAACCAAAATGTCAGATTCACTGCATACTTGAACTCAGTCGCTGGAGAAACAGTTCAGCTTTGTTTTTTTCTTATAACATTTCACTGTTATTTTCTAAATTACACTTAACAAATAGCTAAGTGCTCCACTGCTAGTTCAGAGGCTGGTAACTCAATACCACCTAGCAGTATCTTGGAATCATGGTGGGGTGCTATAGGATAAGCACAGGACCACAAGGTCAGTTTGAACCACAGTGTCATCAGTTCAAACTCACCAGCCACTCCTTGAAAACCCTATACTGGGTCACTGTGAGTTGGAACTGACTCGACCACACTTAACAACAACAGCAACAAGCAGTGCTTTGGGAAGCAGGTCTGGTAATCTGTTTCTGGAAGGTCACAATCTTGAAAATCCTATGGATCAGTTCTGCTCTGCACACATAGGGATGCTATGAGTCAGAATGAAAGGACTTCATTTTCTATGCTTCACATTGCAGAAGGTCTCTTCTTTTGGGAAGACTGTTAATCTGCAAAGCAGGATATGCTAGACATTGGGCTGGATTTTGTATCTTTTTATTATTTTTACTAGAGCCTATCTTACTATTTTTACTAGGCACAGATTTTAGTGAAGCACAGGCATCTGCACTGGCGAATAGGATGACAAGCATCCTCTTCCATGTGAATGACCTAATTCTACCATCACAATGCAGGTGTGGGTTCCTAACAAGGTACACAACCCATGGGTTAGTTGTTTTCAGAAATGATAGCTCAAGAGCAATTATCGTGGAAAACCACGATCTTTGTTTGGGGTAGGGACATTTGGAGGGGAAATGATGAGCAGTAATCCAACAGGGCGAGGTGGTTCATTATCTCGAGGTAACTTTTGCAAGTCATTCTAACAGGCTCATTGAGATGCCGCCCCACTCGACATTAAGCTTTCTCTCAGACCTAGTGAAGGTTCCCTGGGGCAGACGGAGATAAGTGATACATCACAGCTTCAGATTCTTCAGTGGCTTTGTCACATCTTCCCTGGGGACATGATACAGCATCAGAAATCCACATCATTGCCTTATCTGTCATCCAGCAGCACACCTCTGTACCCTGGAGGAATCCATCCAGCTCTGAATGTTCATCACAATGCGTCTGCCTTGATTCCTGTTTGCCAGCAACCAAAAGCACCTGAGCTCTTCCCCTCACCCAGGCGCAAAAGCTACTTGCTGTGATCGGCATCTTAATTTGAAACTGTCTGCTCCCATCAGATTCGAGCAGAGAGCAACAGCTCAAAGAACCTGCTGTGGGGGGGAAAAAAACAGTTCTTGGGAATTTCCAAGTTTCCTCAAGTCTGACCACCAGAAAGCTACATAATACATGGAACGCGTTGCTCCAGCATGTCACACCAGTACCTTGCTGGAGCTCCAAGTGTAACATGATGCCCTTGTCTTTGATCTGGGGTGGCTATGAGAAATGAGCTCATGAACAATGCTTGTGTACTTAGTGGATCTACCCTTGGATTATGCTGGTCAGTAAACAGCAACAGCAACATTAAACCCAACTCAGAGTGACCTCATAGGAAAGGACAGAAGTGCCCAATAGGGTATCCAAAGCTGTCAACTTTACTGAAGCTCACTACACATCTCTCCGCCGCAGAGAAGCTGGTGGGTTCAAACTGCCGACCGTTCAGTTAGGAGTCGAGTACTTAACCACTCCGCACCCATATAAATATGTGAGGAAATCCACTAAGAGGTCAGGACTCAACTGAGATTTTCCTTCTGAGGAAAGGGTGTACTTCCATTTATCAGCTAATGTTATTGTTGATGTTAGATGCTTCCCAGTTGACTCAGACTCATTGTAATCCTGTATAGAGTTTCCGGGAGTCCTGGTGTGGCACTTTAGGATAACCACAAAGTCAGCAGTTCAAACTCTGCAGCTGTTCCTTGGAAACCCTGTACAGGGTCGCTATGAGTTGGAACAAACACGACAAAATTTAACAACAGCAATAGGGTTCTGAGGTTATAAATCTTTATGGGAGCAGAAAGTCTCATCCTTCACCTGTGGAGAAATTGGTGGGTTTGGACACCTGACCTTGTGGTTAGTAGTCCAGTGCTTAACATACAACATCACCAGTACTCCTTATAAGTTAATGAGAACTCCTTAATTCTACCATAACTTCCCTTCTTACCTGGCAGCCAAAACTCAGGACTAAATTATTTTCTCAGTTTGAATGGCTTCCTTTGGCTTAGGTTTAGGGTATAATTATTCCCACTTTCCATCCATTTCATTACTTGGCATTTTCCTGGACACTGAACAAGACATTATCTTGTTTACTCTCACAGCTACATTTAATTATTTCCCTTATTTTAGAGATAAGGAATAGGAGGCCAGGGGGATGAGAGAATTAGACCAAGTTGACAGAATTTATGGTCCCTTTGGGAACATTGTTATTTCTGAACAATAAACTAGGGAATGGAAAAAGAATGGTTTGTTGTTATAGTAAATGCCCTGTTGTCTAACGATGGCAAAACCATGCACTGTGGTGATCTGATGTTTATCCAGTAAACCAGCTCTCTAATGTCAGAGAAGTCATTATGGTGAGCACTTTAGTAGGCTGGCCAAGAAAAATGTTTCAAATAAAAACTTACCATCGCAATGAACCTCCACATTAGAAGATGTAGCTCTTGTATCTATGAGGGAGTTTCAAAATTTGTGGGAAAATCCCACTACTTAGTAATTCCATTTTCCTGTGACCTTTTTAAAAAGCTTCTTCATCTATGTTTTTGCCTGATGATTAGGCAGCAAAATTTGAAAGACAAATAATTGTCAGTAATTTGCTTAATTGCTGTTGTTGTTGTTAGGTGGCATCAAGTCAGTACTGACTCATAGCAACTATATGCACATCAGAATGAAACACTGTCTGGTCCGGGACCAACCTCACAATTGTTGCTCTGCCTGAGTTCATTGCTGCTGCCATGGTACTGATCCATCTTGTTGGGGGTCTGCATCTTTTTCTCTGACCCTCCACTTTAACAAACATGGTATCCTTCTCTGGGGACTGGTCCTTCCTGACAGTATATCTGAAGTATAATAGACAAAATCCGGCCATCATGGCTTCCAAGGACCATTTGTACTGCACTTCTTCCAACACATATTGACTTGTTCTTTTGGCAGTCCATGGTACTTTTGATATTCTCCTCCAACACCAGAACTCAAATGCATCAATTCTTCTACAGGCTTCTATATTCACTGTCCAACTTTCACCTTCAATAACTTTATTACATATGAGGTTCTTGAAAATACCATGGCTTGGGTCAGGCACACCTTAGTCCTCAAACTGGTATCTTTGCTCTTTGACACTTTAAAGAGGTCTTGTGCAGCAGATTTGCCTAATGAAATACGTCGTTTGATTTCTTGACTGCTGCTTCCATGGGTGTTGATGGTTGATCTGAGCAAAATGACATCTTTGACAACTTCAATCTTTCTCCATTTATATGGATGTTGTTTAATGATCCAGTGGTAAGAATTTTTGTCTTCTTTGAATTGAGATTAAATACAATACCGAAAATTATGGTCCTGGTATGGCACTACAGGTTTATGTGCTGAACCGCAAGGTCATTTTGAATGGCAAAGCCAAGCTCAACAGCTGCTCCTCCAAAACCCTATACAGGGTCATTATGAGTCAGAACCAACTGGAGGACACTTAACAGCAACAACAACAAAATTACGGTCAGATAAACATTTCTTGAGAAGATCAAAGTAGATAGTTATTTTACATTTTCCTGTTTGGATCCCTTTCAATGTCTGCAGTTTATTAGCTTGGTTCAGTGTCTTTGAGCATTAGTCAACACTTAAAATGTAGGTTTTTATGATTCTGGGGGAAAGCAATTGCTTCCAAGGGAGAAAACATTCTGTAAATTACATGTAAATGTTTTTACTTGGCTGAGTTCTTTTGCATCTGTGCAGAGGATCATTTTAATTTACACAAGAATGCAGGTTTTCTGTGATTGAATGTAGTATGCCTGCTTGCGTGTCTAATTTCCACTTCATTTATACCAGAGTGTAGCAGACACAAGGGGCATTTTGTTGTCATGTAAGTGCTACTTAAAAATAAAATAAAATTATAATAAAAAGCTAAGGATTAGTGTGCCATTTCTAATTTTGTTTCTGAGTTGTCCCTTGGAGTGGCTTGGACCCGATCTGAGTCGTTGGCATTATGATGCGTTAAAGAGACAGGCTGTAAAGATATCATCCCAGGAACAGAACAGAGGAGAAGCTCTGCAATGACTGATTAAACACATCAAACCATCTTTCTGCTCCCTTCCAGCAATGCATTTCAGAGAAGAACGTATTCTTTCTACGTAGCAACTATTCGCTACATCATACCCAACTTTTTTGTTTTTGCTCTTTAGTCGCTGAGATTAGGCGTTCTTGTTTAAATAATAATAATTAGAAAAAGAGCATTTGCAAATCCAAACGATTATGAAGGCATCGAGTGTTCCAATGTCTTCTCTCACATCACTAAAATTTTTCAGAGAAATAAGAAATAAGCAGGGAATAAGTCTCTGTTTATCCACAGAGAAAACAGTGCCGACATTTTGACATTAATCAGTCACTACGGAGAAGACAAAGGTATAGGGTTTGGTGTTCTAATTTAATTGCTCCTTCATTACAACTCTAATAAAAAAAGGCCACTGAAATGTGAAACGGGCAATGGCTGACAATATTTGCCTCTTCCTGACCCAGAACCCTAAGACTTCTTTATTGTTCATCATATTAAATCTGCATAATGAAGTGCCCGAAATGAATGAAACAAGAATGTTTAATAGTTCAAATGCACATAAACTTCCGAGTTTTTAGTTGGTCTTGGGGCTGCAGCTTCTTATGGCTCCTTTGTTAGGCATAATTAAAGTTTTAGTATTTCATTTCTGCAATTCTTTTTTTTTTTTTTTTTTCAGTCATCTTTTCCCTTTGGCCATTTTGGGAAATGAAGTGGTAGAATTTTCCCTGATTTATAGTAGAAAGTATTGAGGCTCTGGAAGAATGTGGACATCCGTGTTGGCAAGGACTGTTGAGTGCTTCCATTCTCACAGAGCAGCACATTGAACAGGTGTGGTCCAAGGTAGGGTGAAGACCAATGAACATGCTTCCGTTGGATCCCCTTAGATGCTTTCTACCTGACTTCCCAGTGCAACATGTAGGTTGCAAAAGCAACCCCATCTCTGAAGTGAACTTCCTGGTGGCACTGTAAGATAAACACTGGACTGCTAACCATAAAGTCAACAGTTCAAACCCACCAGTCACTTCATAGGAGAAAGATGAGATTGTCTACTTCCATAAAAATTGATATCCTTGGAAACCCCATACAGAGACTCTATACATAGGCATCAACTCAGTGGCAGTGAGTTTGGATTTGATTTTAATCCTAAACTATGATGGTGTATGTCATTGACTCACAAGGACCCTGGAGAACAGAGTAGAACTGTTCTGTAGTCTACACTCTTCGGGGCTAGGCGTTCTGGTTCTGGTGGGACAATGGTTAAGAATCCAGGGGCTAACCAAACAGGTTTGGACATGCCAACCACCCTGCACAAGAAAATTGTGACCGCCGGCTTCCTGAAAGACTTGGAAACACTATGTTGTTGTTGTTATGTGCAGTGGAGTCGGTTCTGCCTCATAACACAGGGTTTCTGAGGCTGTAAATCTTTGTTGTTGTTAAGTACCGTGGAGTTGATTCCGACTCATAGCGACCCTACATAGGATTTCCGAGGCTGTAAATCTTTATGGGAGCAGACCACTTCATCTTTCTGCCACAGAACTGCTGGTAGTTTCGAACTGCTGACCTTGCGGCTCACAGCCTGATTCATAACCACTACGCCACCAAAGATCCTTGAAAACACTATAGGACAGTTCTACTTTGTCTTGTATCAGTCAAAATCAACTTGATTTCAGTGAGTTTGGTTTGGGAAGCAATTTTTAAGGGTCCCAGGTAGCCAGGGATTTTTTCCCTACTGAGAGACTGATGGGTTCAAACCTTCAGTCATCCAAGCACTTTAACCATTGCAGTCCTAAAACCTCTCAATCATAACCTATACAATTACAGTTATAAATTGCTTTTGTAAGGGGCTGTAGTTTTAGGTTTTGATACCTATAAACCTCATCTCTGATATTGCAGTTAGCTACCTGCCTGCTGAGCCCTAATTCCTCCCATAAATTATATAATCCTTCTGATCATACAAAGATTTTAAATTGATTTAAAACTCCCCCAAATTCTGATAATTGTTGAATGTGCTTATGGGATTTTGCCATGCAACTGTGCACTTCAAATAGAACAAAAGTGTATCCAAAAAAATCAAACTTTAAAAACCTTTTAGTTTCCTGTTTATTTTCTCAGTAGCAGAGGTGCCTTTTTTTAGACCCATTTTACTTCAGTCTAATTGTTTTATATTAAATGTGTTAATTATTCAAACTCTAATTGTCTGGATCCGTTTCATTCCGTAGTGTTCAAGGTTATGTGAGAGAGAACAATGACTAGAATGATAACACCTCACCATAACTGCATGACTTAGCTGTCTGTCACAATATTTGTATCATTAGAGAGTTGTCATCTTGGGAAAGAAGAGAAAGCTTAAGTGATTTATTCACCACAGTTATGTTTAGTAACAGGATAGAAGCATTTGTATCGTAGACCAGACTGTGAATTGTCTTGCTTTTAAACTAAGATCCAGTCCTTAAGATTTAGAAAACTGTGAATAGTTTTTAATTATTTTTAAGTAATTATGTGATGTGTCAATTATGTTCATAAATCTAGCTAGGCTTTCATGGAGTTTCCAAGGAGCATCTGATGGGCTTGAACTGCCGACCTTGCGGTTTGAACCAAACTTGCAGTCCAGCGCTCATCCTACAGTGCCACACTAGGACTCCTCCTAAAAGTCTACTGTACTGTCATTACCTTTGCCTCTTAAGTGGGTACTGAAGTCTTTTATATGGTATTGCATGTCAAAAATCAAAACTAAACTCAGGCCCATGAAGTCAATTCCAACACATGGGGACCTCTTATGTTACAGAGTAAAGGTGCTCCACAGAGTTCTCTTGGTTAATCTTTATGGAAGCAGATTAGCAAAGCTTTCTTTGGCAGCACCACTGGGTAAGTTCAAATCACCAATGTTTAGGTTAGTAGTCTAACACAAACCAGATGTGCCATCTAAGAGCTTCTGTTATGCATACAGGTGGTAAATCAAAAACAGGTTCAGATACACGTCCAAAGTTTCCGGGTCTTCACTTAACAGCCAATCTCAGCTCTTCCGGAAAATGAAAAACAAGCAGAGACACTGGATTTGTATGGCTGCTATAACAGAATACTCTGTTTCCTCTTTTACTCATCACTTTTAAAAATAACAAAATACAGATTTGCAGGAATTGATCCTTTTGGCTAATAAGAAAGCATGCCATTAGGGACTACGCAGTTTTGAGAAACTATAAAAACATTTCTTGTAAATAAAAAGGATCAGATCTACAGAGAAGGCAATTGCAAAAATCAAAGCAAAACAAAACATAAGAATAACAGTGCCTAGGTTACACATGGGTGAGGACTAGCACTGGGAGGTGGATCTTATAGGCCAGCTCCAAGTTCAAGAGCAGTGCCCACCACTAACAGGGAAGAAGCAGCAAATTAGGTCATGGTGTTAATATACGAGTTGCTGGGAAAACCACCTGACCGGTTAGCCCCTTTTCATCCTTGTGTCTTGCTACTCTGTGGGCAACAACAACAAAAACACATCGACTGCTTTATGGGAAAGTTCTATTACACGTTTAAAGAACATATAATTCCTATATTGCATAAATATAGTTCCAAAAAAGAGAAAGTGTCTTGAAGCTTTCCAACACATTCTTTAAGGGTAGCATATGTCATGGACTGCCAGAAGAAGGAATAAATCTGTCTCGAAAGAAGTTCAGCCACACTGTTCCTTAGAAGTGAGGCCGGTCTCATGTACTTTGGACATGCTGTCAGGAGCGGCCAATCCCTGGAGAAAGACAAAAGTGGAGTCAGGGAAAAAGAGGAAGACTCCCAACAAGATGACTGGCACAGTGGCAGCAACAATGGACTTAAACATGGCAACCAATGGGAAGATGGCTCAGGACCAAGAAACACTTTTCATTCTGTGGTACATAGAGTCACTATGAGTTAAAACCGACTTAGCATTATCTAGCCACAACAAGCATACGAGAAGAAAGCACTAGCCAATTAAAAAGAAAGCTACAGTCCAAGCTTATTTCTGAACTTGGATGTGAAACTCCTAAATAGCATACTCATGTCAAATCCAGCAATGTGTGCCATCGGCTATTTTCCCAGGAATGCAATGGGGGCTCATCGTGGATTATGAAGTCTAAGGTATTGGAAACTAATAGCACTCCATTAACAGATTTTAAACGGAAGTCACATGCTCACCGCTGTACAAGCCAAAATTGAATCTGATAGAATTCAACACTCATTTCTAACCCAAGCAATAAAACCAAAGAAAGTCAGCTAAGCCCAAGCAAAACAGACAAAGGTTCAATGCCCCCGCCATCCGGCACCACTAAAGACAACGTCTCTCACGCGAGATACCGAGCTATGCCACACCCTCAGTCCTGACCCATAGAAACTGTGATAAAATCATGTGCGTCGTCTTTAACTGTTAAGTTTCTGGTAATTTTTCAGCGCTTAATAGTATTCTGTTGTCACCATTTCCTTTTTAAATATTTAATATTTTGTTTATGTAAAGTACAATGCATTTATTGGCATACAGTGAGTTAACATATATGGGAGAAAGACATGTCCGTCTACTTCCGTAAAGATGATGGTGGTGGTGGTTGTGTGCCATGGAGTCGGTTCCAACTCATAGTGACCCTGCATAAGGTTTCCAAGTCTGTATGTAATGTAGTGGTTACGAATCGGACTGCTAACCTCAGGGTCAGCAGTTCGAAACTACCAGCTGTTCTGTGGGAGACAGATGAGGCTTTCTGCTCCCGTAAAGATTTACAACCTCGGAAACCCTGTACAGGGTCGCTATGAGTCGGAACCGACTTCACGGCACACAACAACAACAACAGGTCTCTACGGGAGCAGAAAACCTCATCTTTCTTCCGTTCCACTAGTAACCTCAGAAGCACCATGGACAGATCTGTTCTGTCCTATAGGATCTCTATGAGTAGGATTTCACGCAATGGCAGTGGGTTCACGGTTTTTGTTTGTTTCTTTGCTTGTTAGATCAGTATAGAACAGTACAGTGGAGTTTGGGTGATAGAATTCTCACTTTGTAGGTAGGAGACCTAATGCCACTTCCCAGCCACTATCCATCTTTCAGTGGAGTCCTGCATGTTGTCATCATGCTGAGCAGATTTCACAGGCGTTTTCATCCAAAGACAAGACTAGGAAGAAAGGTCTGGCAATCTACTTCTGAAAATCAGCCACTGAAAACCCATAAATCACAATGGTCGGTTCTGCAGCTAATCATGCATGGGGTGGCTCAGGATCAGGCGGTCACTATGAGAGGTAGCCCACTTGATGGCACCTAACAACGAGACAGGACAAGGCAGTTTAGCTTGGATTAGAATGTCCTCCCTGCTAAAAGTGCATGATGGAGATATCCTCTCTGACCTTAGAATCTTTTTCTAAATTCACCAACAACTGCACCACTAAAAAGATAGCTTTGTGAGCTCTTCCTAGCCTATTGAACACCACTATTTCTAGCGCATTTCTACTTTAACATCCATGGGGTGTGGTGAGTCAGAACTGACTAAACAGTAGCTGGTGAGAAGATCTGGGACTAAGGTTGTACACGATGGAGGTTTCAATCGGCACACCCTTGGGACGTGTAGGACTGACAACACATTTTTATGGAGATAAGACGGGCTTGAGGAAAGCCTGGAGAGGAGATGGCGTCCATGGTAGAGGTCTCAAATGGCACATCCTTAGGACATCTAGGCCCCACAGTGTGTGTTTTTATGTGACTGGCAGAATGATTTTTTTTTTTCTTCAGTTGAATGTTGTTGTTAAGTGCCATCGAGTCGGTTCTGACCCATAGCGACCCTGTACAGGGTTTCTGAGGAGCGGCTGGTGAGCCTGAACTGCAGACATTACAGTTCAAACGGCTTTGCAGTCTGGTGCATTATCACATAAAATGTCATTCTTTCCACTTCTATTGTAAAAGAGTTTGGCAATGCTAGGTCTAGATTCTTTCTTTCAAAACAACAATCAATGGTCACCTATTTAGAGAAAGTTTGAGTTCTCTAGAATGCTGAGAGGCTCTCTATATCCTGTTGCCTTATGCCCTCTCCCTCTATCCATTTGTATTTTAATGGATGATGTTTGTAGGCACTTCAACTCGTGGCCCCTGTGTATGGAATGATTTCGTAGGTTTGGGGAAAGTTCCCTCTTTCAGGAAGTTTTTCTGGTTACTCCATAATGATTGAAATAAATGTCTAAGGACTAAAGGCTTCTATTCCACAATGATTTAAAAGAACTCTTAGCCCAGGAAGAGATAAATTATTCACACTAAGTGGTTATATTGTTGATTCGAGCTCCTTCCTGGGTAGAAGTTTGGGGTAAGTTGGGAGAGGGACTTTTCGTCTCAGCTCCTAGGAGGAAGGCCAATGAAGTGGTCAAGGAGCGTGAAAGAATGAGGAAATCCAAGGACAGACAGATGATCCCAAATGCAAAACTGCAGTTACTTGATAAGTTTGCTAGATGCCGTGTCTTTTAGGTCAGTTCGCATGAAACCTTGTAGCGTCTTAACTTGTAGTTCCCAAGGACCTCCACCAACCATGTATTAACGGAATGGATCTGAGCTGGTAAGTTTTGTGTTAAGGAACCATTAGAACAAAAATAGAGCAAACTCAAAGTAGGATTGCTTTTCAACCTGCCAGGCACCATGGAGGGTGGATCAAAGAAGACAGAAGGAAAACTTATGACACATTGCTTAGATATACTAAAGTGGCTCACATGAAACACTGATGATGTTTATTTCCCTTGATGGTGAGTTAATAAAGTTTATCAGCCATGATGTGTTCCGTGAAACATGCCAGGCATTTGCAAGAGTTCACTGGGAAATGAGCCAGTCCTGCTCTTTTGTCTTTTGTCATTTTGCTGGAGATGCAAAAGTGTACACATGGGTCATTCATAATGAGCAGTGCTGTTGTGATAAAAGTAGCCCTTGTAATGAATAGGATTGCCCCAAACCGCGATGCTGAAGTAGGTGAGCTATGAGTAAGGATGCTAATGGGTGCTTGGTCGGCAGGTCATCTGCCAGAGGGAAATGAAGGATTGTAGTTGTTACCTAGGTAATTCTAGAAAAACAAAAAACCCTGTCCATTTTCTCACTAATTATGTCAGTTATTTATGTCAGCCTGAACGGAGGCATCTCATCTCCTTAGATGCTGCAAGTCAACCTATTGCTGGCAGATCTAAGGAAAGAAGGAAGGAAGGGGCGCTGAAGGAATGTTGCTATAGAGACCAGATGACTCCCTAGGTTGCACGTCGATGCTACTTAATATGTTTTGATTATTATTTTCAAAAGGCAAAGTTACTACTGTTTTCCATGGGAAGATATTATAAATGCTCTACCTAATTTAGTTTTATGTATTAGGAAAAAAACCAAGGATTTTTTCATAACTGTAACTCAATGTACTTAAGCTACCTGACCAGGGCCTATGAAGCCTGCTGGCACAGTGGTAAAGTCCATCAATAGGTTGGCATTTCAAACCCACCAGGTGCTCCACTGGACTGGGGGAAGTGGAGGCAGTCTGCTTCTATAAATTGCAATGTTAGAAACTCTATGGGGAAGTTCTACTCTGTCTTTGGTTGGTTGGTTTATGTGTTGTGGACTCATAGCGACCTTGTTTAGGGTTTCCAAGGTTGTGAATCTTTACAGGAGAAGAAAGCCTCATCTTTCTCATATGGAACAACTGGTAGATTCGAACTGCTGACCTAGAGGTTAGCAGCCCAACTCATAACCAGTAGGCTCCCAGAGTCCCTTACTCTTTCTTAGAAGGTCACTATAATTTGGAATCAATTCCCTTGTAATGGGTGGGGGCCATGGCCTAAGTGCTCAAAACACAAATTCTCTGAAAGAAGCAGATTCATTTATACAGAAGAGAAATTGTATTGGAAAGTGCTTAAGGGTATAGCATCTGGAGGCAGATGAAATTTGAATCATAGTTCACCAATTATTATGTTATTCTAAGCGAGTCATTTCACATCTCTATGCCTCAGTTTCTTTGTCTATAAAATGAGATAATGATAGGGTTGTTGTAAAGATTAAAGAAATTACTACTTAAAATAGTGTCTAGCTCATAGTAGGCATTCAGTAAACGTCAGCTACCTTATGGTTCATACACACCTATATGTTCATTTGGAAGAATGATAACTAACTGAAACAGCTCATTATTCAAGGTATATATTTGTCTCAATTATAAGTGGGAAGCAATTTCAGATGTCCAAGTGCACAAAGATGACAATCTGATGTTGTTAAAGTTAGAACGTAATGTTTTCTTCACCTTCACTTATGTCCAGAGTTCATTCTTTATAAAATGTTAAGAGATGATGAGCTCATTTTCAAGTTGTTTTTTCCATGCTGGATGAAATACATTCTCTGTAGCTGATTTTCACATCCTGATGTGGCGATGTCTAGGACACTCAGGGTAAGTACTAAAGATGTGAGAATTGGCATCTGTATTAGGCGTGGAGGGGTCTCAGGGAGTCAGCCACAGAAGGGGATGTTTGATCTGATTATTCATTTATTAGCTTTGATTCTGGAGTCAGCTTGAAGAAGCATTGCTAAGACTTCTTGTCAGGTCTCTTGTAAGTAGACTATAAATAAATAATCCTTCATACCTACTTATTCATATTGACTTCCCTTTGCTTCATTAGGAATCCCCTACTAATATCCCACTCATATTTCATCAATTCCCATCATGCAAATCCACATCAAATGGCCAAAAGATACTCCCAGTCTTCCCTGATACTTGATGACCTTCTTCATGTCCAAGTGTCTCAAAATGAGCCAGTCTCTTCTTTCTTAATTGGTTCAGATAGTCATTCTCAATCAGAGATCAATAGTCTCCTTTTGCAGCCTTTTTGTGTTGGAAGGCCTGAATATTTTCGGTATTACATTGCTTTCATGATTGTAACTTTCCAATGTAAGCCTTGAACAGAATATGGGATCAATGAATAGAGTAGTGATCAATAGAAACTCAACTACTATTGGCCCAATAGAAGTCCCTGGGTGACACAAAGAGTTCAATGTTCAACTACTAGCTGAAAGGTTGTCAGTTCAAACCTATCCAGAGGCACCTCAGAAGACAGACGTGAAAATCTGTTCCCAAAGGGCACATGATCTTGAGAATCCTATGGAACCGTTCTACTCTGCATACACGGTTCACACATGAGTCAGAATCAACTAGAAGGCAAGTAACAATATCATTTGGTTTGAGTGGTCTGGTACAACTCACAATGACCACTCTAAAACTTGTTAGAATGTTACATTTGTGCTTTTAGAAACACCTAACTGTCAAGTTAATGTTACCAAATGGAGCTAAGGTTTCAACCATTCTACTAATTAACATTGCTTGACAAAGTTTGGGCCTTGATTTGAGTTTAGAAAATTCTTTATTCTATAATCCTCCCCACAGAGATTCATGGGGCTCATTTGCATATCTGCATGCTCTGAAAAGCACACACTAATGAAATAGGTTTAACTTTATTTAACCTAATATTTTTCTAACTTAGTTTTTGACTCGGGAAGCTTTGCTTTTCTCATAACCCACATTAACCTGTCACCAAACCAATACTTTGGGAATACTGATCTAAGAAGTTGGCTGTTTCCTTATAGCTGTAACCTATGATTAGTGCTAATGAAAATTTTAATGTTTTTCTTAATATATTCTATATGGTGGGAAAGAGCCTATGATCTTATATTTTGTCTTCACCATCTTGAGCTCAGCTACACAATTTCTAACCATTCTTCATGTGTTGTTTAAATTATTATCTTCCTCCTGAACATTTTCGGATCCTCTCTAGACTCTTGTAAGCTCTTCTCTGCAACATTCCTTTCACATCCTGATTGATACAATTATGAGTACACATGTATGTTATTGGAAATCAGAAACAGTGCAAAACTCATTTTTAGAGCTCCCATAAGCCTAATTTGCAATAATGCCTAGTAAAAGTATTTTGTTTAAATTATGACGCATCAGTTTTTATAAACCTTCAAAGAACTCAATTTTCAGAAATCATATTTTAAAGCCACAATCTTATTTGTCATTTGTAATCGGAAAAGATAAGGAGTTGTGTTAATGATTTCCTCCCTGGGATCAGGCGTTTTAAAAGGCACAGCACATCCTCAAACATACAGTAATAGGGAACCACTGTTCCATGACTAATTACTTACTAGCCGTTTCATTTCTAATTTGATTAATAGCATTAATATAAACCTTAATGTTGATTTTGTGAAATGCGTTACAAGATAGGTCAGTATCCTGGCCCTCATTATATGGCTGGGGTAAGAAGACATAAGAAGTTGATCTGATTGATTACCACAAGTTTATTATTTTATGGCAATGATAGACCACTACCAAAACTCATCCTCATCCCTTTCTAAACCACCAAATAGATCTTTTAACTGGAACACTGGGGACTAAGGAAATGGATTTTTACTTAATAGGCAGCCTGTTTGGTACCGATTCAGAAATTAAGCATAGCCAACCATGTTCTTATGCAACAATCATTTCAAGATGGTGGACTGGCCTATCAAGGGAATCTGATTTACAGTCAAATTTGTATGAGAAATTCTAGGAAATGTCACGTGAGCAGCTATTTCTATAAACATTATATTTACTTGTATGCAATCTGTAAGATCATTTAATGTGCTAATATTGTCATTGTGTGCCTTCAAGTCAATTATGACTTGTAGCAACCATACATGACAGAGTAGAACAGTCCCATTGAGTCCTAGGCTGAAATCGTGTTGCGAGAAGAATGTCAGGTTTTCCTCCTGATGAACCACTGTGGGGGCCGAACCTCTGACCTTTCAGTTAGCAGTCAGAGAGCTACTAGGCTCCTTAATGGATGTTGTGAATTTCCAAGTTTGTATTTCCAGATTTCTGCATCTACAAAGCTCACAGTATCAAATGGTGCTATACCTTCTCCAACTTGCAATTATCACTGTACTCCCAGAGGAAACCTCTTAGCCAGTGTCTGTTCACCACTTCTTTCCTGTGACTCATCTTCTCTTCGGCAGAAACTACAAGCTTTTCAACACAGTTGGTTCTCTCCTTCTCCTGTAGTATTTACATTTTAGTTGGATGTTAAATGAAGTTATCTTGCAATGACATTTAACAGCTTTCCATGTGGCCATATAACCCCCCAGGTGTGTTTCTCCCTGATCTTCCCACTTCCCGTGGCTGCAACAGCAGATACCATAGCCACATTGACGACTTTGTTTTCAAGATGGCAGAGCCTGGCTCAGCCTCCACCCCTAAGTAGCCCAGTGGAGTAGAATGAGCCTGTCCCAGCCCAGAATGCTCACATTTGACTGTGCCATGGATTGAATTTGTTGTTATGTGCCATGGAGTTGATTCCGACTCATAGCGACCCTGTACAGGGTTTCCGAGGCTGTAAATCTTTATAGGGGCAGAAAGCCTCGTCTTTCTCTCATGGAACAGCTGGTAGTTTTGAACTGCTGACCATGAGATTAGCAGCCCGATTTGTAACCACTACCTACCAGAGCTCCTTATGGATTGAATGTTGTTGTCAGGTGCCATCGAGTCGGAACCGACTCATAGCGACCCCATGCACAGCAGAACGAAACAATGTCCGATCCTGGGCCAACCTCACTACGGCTGCCACACTTGAGTCCATCAATGATGCCACCTGGCCGATCCATCTCGTTAGAGGTCTTCCTCTTTTTCTCTGACCCTCCACCCTACCCAGCATGACACCCTTCTCCAACGATTGTTTCCTCCGGACAATATGTCCAAAGTAGGAGAGACGAAGCTTAGCCATCCTGGCCTCCAAGGAGCACTCTGGCTGCACTTCTTCCAAAACAGATCTATTGGTTCTTTTGACAGTCCATGGCACTTTCAGTATTCTCCTCCAACACCACAACTCAAAGGCATCAATTCTTCTACGATCTTCCTTATTCACTTTCGCATCCATATGAGGCTATTGAAAATACCATGGCCTGGGTCAGGCTCACCTTAGTCCTCAAGCTGACATCTCTGTTCTTCAATACTTTAAAAAGTTCCTGTGCAGCAGATTTGCCCAATGCAATACGTCGTCTGATCTCTTGACTGCTGCTTCCGTGAGTGTTGATAGTTGATCCAAGAAGAATGAAGTCCTTGACAACTTCAATCTTTTCCCTATTGATAAGAATGTTGTTTATTGGTCCAGTGGTGAGGATTTTTGTTTTATAGTATCCCTAAAAAGAAATGTGGAAGTTCTAACTTGTATCCCCATCAATATGACCCTGTTTGGAAATCGGGATTAATTTTGTTATGTGAATGAGGTCATACTGGAGAACGCTGGGTCCTAAACCTAACCCCATCTGAGTGATGTCCTATAAAAGAGCAGCATAGACACAAAGACATAAACAGGGGAGGATGCCATCTGAAGACAGAAACATGGCAGGAGCATCTACAACCTGGAGAGTCAAAGGCTGCGGACAACTACTAGAAGCTGAACTAGAAAAGAACACCCTTTCTCTCAGCCATATCCTAATGCAGGCTCCTAGTCCCCTGAGCTGTGAGAAAATCAATTTCTGTTTTTGAAAGTCACCCACTTGTCATTTTTGTTACACCAGGACTAGATAGATACAGCATTTGTAAGAAAGATGAAACTCTATTGTATTTAAGCCATTACACTTTGGTTTATTTGCTACTAAAATGTGTCCTTCTCTAATACACGTATTCTCCCGATTTCTCTTCCCCAAGCCTAATTCCTTGGCCACGAAGGTCTGGGGTTCAACTCAGAGCTAGTTGCCTGTACTGAGTTTTCTGTTATCATCATTACCAAACCAGCCCCACAAACTAAACTGGGAAATTGGGTCTGTGACTCGGTTTGCCAGCTCTATGGGGGGCACCTCTTTCCCCATTAGATACTTTAAGTTTGGAGGAAAATTTTATTATCATTACCAATCTTTTCACACTGTTCATGTGTATATAGTCTTCATTAGCCACCACTCAAAACTAGGGCAACAGTTTTAAGAAGTTTTTGTTTTGTTTTTCTTTCGTAAGTAAAACATCTTCACCTTAAAGAATGTTGGAAAATAGGAGTAAGCAAAAATGAAGGGAGACTCAATCCTAACCTATCACCCTGAAATAGTCACAGCTGCCATCAGTTTGACCCCAGCTCATGGTGGCACCAGTGTATCGGAATAGAACTGTGCCCCACAGGGCTTTCAATGGCTGACTTTTCTAACGTAAATCACCAGGCTTTTCTTCCAAGGCACTTTAGGGTGGACTCAAACAGTCAACCTTTTGGTTCGCTGCCAAGCACATTAACCACATGCCCCAATGAGGGACTCCTTCACCATATATAAAGCATGAAAAGAAGGTGGAAACTTGAAACTGTAAGCCTTCTACTTTTCACATAAATAAAAGACACCAGAGTGTACTGGAAATAATTGGCTTTACAGAATGATAAATACCAACTTTTAGGTGAGTTCAAAAATCTATGGACTTACAAGATACTTTGTAGTAAATTTACTTGGTCCAGACAAACACCAAGGAGTCTTGCTATAACAGTATAGGTTAAGCATTGGACTGCAAGTTCAGTTTGAACCACAGAGTTGGCAGTTCAAACTTACCAGGTGCTCCTTGGAAGCACTGTACAGGGTCACTGTAAGTCAGAACCAACTTGATGGCACTTAGCAACAATGACAAGCCAAATATGGCAGCTTTCGTCTCTTCAGAACCTTGCCTCTCATTGCACTAAGGGCTATGTAGGTATTCCCAGATCTTATGCAAAGCACAATTCCATAATTTACACTAGACTCAACTCCACAGTACTTAACAATCACAATGTGGGTAATCTACCAAGTTATAGTCTTTTCAGTGGCCTCAGATGTATACAGAAGCTGAACAGCAAAGAAAAAAAAGTCAGAGGACAAATTGATGCACTTGAACTATGTTGTTGTTGTTAAATGCTGTTGAGTAGGTTCCAACTCATGGAGATCCTATACAGGGTTTCCAAGGAATGGCTGGTGAGTTTGAATCACTGACCTTGTGGTTCAAACTGACCTTTCAGTCCAGTGCTTTATCCCATAGGATCACACCAGTATGCCTTTGAACTATAATATTGGTGAAAAATATTGAATATGCCATGTATTGCCAAAAGAATGAATAAATCAGTCTGTGAAGGCATACAAGCAGACTGCTCCTTAGAACTGAAGATTGTCTTTCTTACTTTGGACAGGGCACTAGGAAAGAGCAATCATGAGAAATATCATGATTGGTTAAGTAGGGTCCGTGGGAATGAAGGAAGCCCTCAATGGGATGGAATGAGACAGTGGCCACAATAATGGGCTTAATCATACCAGTGATGATGGAAGTGGTGCAGGACGGGTGTTCTACATAAAGTCACCATGAACTGGAGCCATCTCCACAACAATGGACAGTAACAGTCAGCAATGTAGGGTCTGTGTCAAGCTTTTGCTCATTTTGCCTTTCAGTACCCAACGCACAGTTGTTGTCATGGTTAATTGCCGTTAAGTTGGTTCTAACTCATAGCGACCCTATGTAGGGTTTCCAAGGAACAGCTGGTGTGTTTGAACCACTGACTTTGGTGTTCAAACCAACCTTATGGGCAAGTGCTTATCCTACTGTGCCATATCAGAATACCTCAGAAAACTCTCTTTGACTTTGTGAAAATAAATCTTAATCAGTTTGACCACTAACAGTTTGTAAATCTTGGTTCTTCAAGGATTTACCAGGGGAGCATACATTTGAGATTTGGGAATGGTTTTCATGAAGAAGGCAGGAAAAAATAGTTTTTGGAGTTTTTCCTTCAAGATTGCACGTATTTTTCTGCAGATACTTTCTTTTTATTTATTTATTTTGTGTGTTACTTTTTAAAATTTTTTGTTTTTAATTATGTGATAGTTTATATGGGAGAACATTAGCTTTACATTCATCCTATCGTATATTATTTCACTGCCATGGTTACAATCCCCTCCATGCATCATCAAACTACCAAAGGGTATACCCTGCAAACCTGCCCCTCAGTCGTCAGCACACAGCCCCTCTCCCTATCTGGGTCTAGAGTCCCCAGCTGCTCCATCTCTCCACGTCATCATCTCTGCCTCCATCTCTGGCATCACTATTTCTCTGGGTAGGGTCCCGCACTCCGCTCTTCTCCCTTGATGGTCCCAGGGACCTCTGTTTCTGAGCTGCAAAGTCAACCAGTCCCCTCCTTTTGCTACAAAACATCTACTTTACATTTCCAACCCTCACAATCAGTCCTGATAACAATTATTCACCATTGTATCACAAGAGACCCATCCTCATTTCCTTTCATCAGCCCCGCCTAGACAGATTGGATACTACTCACTGGAGATTCTACCTTCCTCCACGCCTTCTGGATCTAGGTTCCCTCTTGAAAGCTTGTAAGCCAGTCACTTCTTGCCTTTGTAGCCCTCCCCCATTTTGAGTAGCCAAAGTCTAAGTTGTCCATCCCTATTTACTCTGTGTATTAAGGGGGTGGGAATGATTTTTGTTGTAAAGATTTGTTCCCTCTTTTAAGCTGCTGCATCCATAGGTGTAGGTCAAGTTCATCATATTGTATCAGATTTTTCTTTTTTTCCCCCTCTTCTTTCTTCTTCTAGTTGAGCTTTGATCATCCAGTCATTGAAGCCAGGTCAAGTGGGTACTATCTGCAAGTGTGGGTGTTCTTGTGCAAATGCCCTAACTTCTTATCAGCTGGACTCTTTACTCTCCACTCTAGTCCTCGGTGGCTATGTCACTGACTCTGGGCCCAGTGATACTTTCTTTTTAAATGACCTTCTCCAGCTTTTGGAGAAGGACATCATGCTTGGCAATGTAGAGGGTCAGTGAAAAAGAGGAAGACCCCCCCAAAAGATGAATTGACACAGTGACTGCAACAATGGGCTCATTGTAGGGATGGCGTGCTAACAGGCAGTGTTTCATTCTGTTGTATGTATGAGTCGGAACCAACTCAACAACACCTAGCAACTACACAACACATTGCTTTAAGCTTCTTTTCTGATTTTTTGGCGACATTGGCAGAGCCTGGAGCTCATACACAGACAACGAGTTAGATTTAAGACAGATTTTTCACTGGCTCTTGTGAAACTATACCCATTTGTTCCTCTGCCTCCTGGCCCTCTGTTCTTCAGTGGTGAAATGAGAGGGCTGAACTTGGTGGCCTCAGTGGCACCTTCCTCCAGGCATGACCACCTGAGGATTTCACAGATCCTCTCTCTGCCCACAGAACATCCTTGGTCACGGTTGAGGGTTGGGGATGATGACAAGTCCCCGGATCAGCCTATTGGTGGGAAAGGCACTCATCGAATAACATTAAGTCATTTTTGGTAGGCCTTTAATCTGTTGCTTTAAACAAAACCATTGGCACCAAGTTCATTCTGATTCATGGAAACACCATGAGTTGCAGATTAGAACAACTCCAGAGGACTTTCTAGTCTGTTTTCTTTACAAAGACAATCATCAGGTGTGTCCAAACTGCCAGCCTTTAGGATAGTCGTCGTCAAACGGAAATCCTGTGTGCCACCCAGTGATCTTATTAAACCGGAGCATGCTGTGCAGACTTCCAGGGAAATCTTGCTCTGGGCTAATGTTTTAAAGGTCTCCTCTAAAATGGATGTAATGGATTTTTTTTTTTTTTTTTTTGTACTTTCCATGGGAAAACAGCCTTAAGTTCCACTGCAATAATTGTAAAAAGCTTCGTACTTTAGGCTGACAGCTATAGTGTGAGAATATAAGTGGTTTTGTCCAGACTCATAGTTGTTTCTAAGTGATCTGCTTATAATAACACAGTAGCTGTTCCCCTTTACCTACGAAGCACATTTTGATGCTTGAGCTCTGCCCGCATCTGATTCATCTTCTGTTATCCTGAGAGCTGGGCACTGATTTCACAGAAACCAAGGGATGAATCCAGTGCCTTCTGCTGTTCCCATGCCCAGAGTCTCTCGTACATAGGTCATGGTGACCTCAGCAATTGCTTTCAATCCAGATGAACCCGGCCAACGGGGTCAGTCTCCACTCTTGCTATTGGTCATGCTTCACACTGAGAATCATGAGTCCAACCAAACACCTTCATCAAACCTGGAGCCATGGAAACATGCAACACCATGAACTCACTTTGATTGGGACCTCATGACTATGGCTAATTCCCTACAGGGACCTTTTTTCGCTTTTCACTGAAAAGCATGTGGGATGTTACTGGCAATGGTAGGATTATTGTTTGCTGCTATCCAGTTGATTCTAGCTCATGGTGGCCCTCTGTGTGAAGAGAATGGCTTCATAGGGGTTTCAAAGCTGTTAACTTTTGGAAACAAATCATCAGGCCTCTTCCTAGGTGCCTCTGGGTGGTTTCAAACTGCCAATCTTTCAATGAATAGGCGAATGCTTACCCATTTGTACCACCTAGAGTAGAAAATTAGAGAGGATGCTTTCTGATTAAGAGAAGTTTGGAGAAGTCATCTTGAATCTCTAGCCCAGCCTCTCCTTCGGACCTGCAGACCAGGCCTGAGGAAGGTACAGAGGCAATAGTGCTTCTGGGCAGAGAGAAAACTGAGTATGAAAAAAAAAAAACCAGTGCAACTCCCTGGAAACGGGCATCAGAGCGCCCCCCTGTGGCTCCTTGCCTGGATCCTTAGTGTGATCAGCACAGGAGCCTCACCCCAATACTGCTCCTGGGGCGGAGAGGGGGAGCGGCAGTATCCATAGTATCTCTAGGACGATTTCACTCTGGCTCCGTCTCCCTTCACATCCCTCCACTGTTCAGGATCTTCTCACCTGCTCTCCTATCACAGAGCTTGCTCCATCACCCAATCTAGATGCAGTCACCCTCTCCACTTTATTACAACAAGAGCGAGACCTCATCATGTTTGATTGGGCAGTCCACCACTCAATGGTTCATGGTCATGTTTTCCTGGTACTAACCTTTCCAAGCACGAAAATGCCAACTATTAAGGCTACTCTGTTAAGACCTACTATTTGTTACTGGCTTCTGTCTAGTTACTCCCTACTAACAGTGACCTCATGCACAGTGGACCACAGTGCTGTCCAGCTCTCTGATCAGCTGCAGCTGGAACCATGGGACCCACAGGGTTTTCATTGACTGGATGTTGGAAGCAGATAGCCAGATCTTTCTTCTTAATCTGTCTCAGTCTAGAAGCTTGTTCAGTTTCATAACAAGACACAAGCCTCCACTGACACATGGGTGGTACCTGTGAATGAGGCACATTGGCCAGGAATTGGACAAGGTGTCCTGCCTGGGACGTAAGAGTTCTGCCATTTAACACCATTGCCCCTGACCTGTTGCTCTGCCATCAACCCTAACTCATGGCAACCTCATGTGTGTCCCAGTGGAACAGTGCCCCATGGGGCTTCCAGACACTGCTTAGTTTCATTGAAGTAGATTACCAGGGCTTTCTTTTGAGTGGGGGGCACAGCCTTCCAGAAAGCAACTGAGTACATTAACTGTTTACACCATCCAGTGATAAAATAAAAAAACAAGTCCTCTGTCATTGACTAAATCTGACTTGTAGTGAACCTCGAGGGTAGGGCTTTCTTGTGCATCTTTACAGCAGCAGACAGTGTCTGGTCTGGTGGGTTTGAACCACTGACCTTAAGGTTAGCAGCCCAGTGCTTAACCCACTATGTCACACGGGTTCCATCACCCAAGGATGTTGTTGTTGTTAAATGCCATCGAGTTGGTCCCAATGCATAGAGACCCTGTATAGGGTTTCCAAGGAACAGCTGGTGGGTTTGAACCACTGACCTTGAGGTTCAAACGGACTTGCTGGTCAAGTGCATTATCCACATTATCCTGGACCCGCAAAGACTCGGGGATAGCTAAGACTAATTGGCCCAGAGTCTGCAGGAAAAGAGTGGAACCTGACAGAACTTGATATAAAAGATCTAGAAGTAGAATGCCTGGGCTTAAAGGATGCCTTTCCCAATGTCAGACCTCTCTACAAACCTTCACTTCTTCCTGTCATGTGGAGAGATATCAAAGTCAAATCCTGGTGTCTAGTTAACTTTGCAGTGTCATTTGGTGACTTTCTATACATTACTTAAAATCAGTGTTCCAGTCTGCAGGGAGCAGTGGTAGTCATTGGTAGATCAGGAGAACAAAACCAGGACATCTCTCAGCTGCTGTGGCTTCCTGGGCAACTTCCCCAAACTCTCCGAACCTCACAGCTTCCTTCTTTGTAAAATGGAGACAATAATGCCTACCTCATGATGCAATTATGAGGAATAAAACCACATAGTACCATCTCAATAAATAAGCACACTCTGCAAAGAGGTTAAAGAATATTGGGGAAAAGTACGTCCCCACCCTCTCCACACACACACTTATCTACATTGTATTGTCTTTGTGTGTTCGCAGGGATGTTGTGCTAGGTAGGTGATTTGGAGATTTAGCTCATCTTTGGGGGAGGATCATGTAGGAAGAATAGACCATACAAATGGCAGAAGACCTCTGACCAATCTGAGACATGCTGAGACATTGCCCGGGATCCCACAGGGATGGGAATCTTTCTACTGCCTAGGATATCTCAGATTGCACTATTAGAGAGTTATTCCTTTGACTAAACATCTTTGTTCCTATAAAATGCAGCATTTCCAAGAAGAGCGAAGCTTAAAAGCTTCTCATCCATTTGCCCACTTTAGCTTTCCGTGGTGCTGCCTGCTATGTGCTGGAATGGCATTTTTACTTGTACGAACTGCCAATGCTCATGTGCATTCAGTTTATAGCGCTTTGAAGCTGGTAACCTGAACCAAAAATGCACATTTTTCAGTGTTTTGTTTTCCTTTTCCTGCAGTAATTTCAAAGGTGTAACTGAGCTGAGCTGAAAATTGCAGGGTTTAGCTCTTCATGGCAGGCAGCATTTGATCATTGACAACTCTGTTTTCTTCATTGTTTCCTGACTAAAATCTCCATACCCTCTATAAATATGTAAATTACCAAAATCACTAGTTTTCCATTATTTCTGCCCCTAAGCTGCTTAAAATGTTTCCATATTCCTACATTGGCAGTGCAAAACAGAGCGGCGGGTGACTGCTGAGTTTGACTCTATTATGGAACCTGTATTTAGCAGCTAACTGTTTCAAAGTTTCTCATAATACATTTATTTCTAGGGCGGGCCCCATGTCCCATGCTGACGCTGGTGGAGGCATAGGGATGGAAAACTGTGTGGGTTCATGTTTGCATGTATGCACACGTGTAGGGACATTTCGTGGTACACCCAATGCTGGCTGGGAACTGTGGTTTTATGACATGGGAAAAACACAGTTCTTTCCACTACCTTTCCTTCCTCTGGCAGGACTCATGTAATGTCCATGAACACAATGGGCAATGAACCGGGAGTGTAACAAAGTCATATTGCAATGCCTACTGCATTCATCTGTCATGAACTGGATCTTTGTGTCCCTGTATGGTCATTTACCACTTTGTAGCAATGAAGGAGAGAACCAAAACAACTCTGTGTTGTGTACTGATTCATACAGATTTATATAGATTCACATTTGTGTAGAAGTTGCTCTTGTTAGGCCAACCTGGTTTCAACTCATAGCAATGCTCTGCACAAGAGAATGAAAGACTGCCCAGGTCTACACTATCCTCACAATAGTGGTTATGTTTGAACGCATTGCTGCTGCCACTGTGTCAATCCATCTTGTTGAGGATCTTCCTATTTTTTGATGACCCTTCAGTTTACCAAGCATCGTGTTCTTCTCCAAGAAATGGTCCCTCCTGAGAACAGGTCCAAAGTATATAAGACAAAGACTCACCATCTTTGCTTCTGGCTGTACTTCTTCCAAGATATATGTGCATATAACTTGAGAGAACTGAATAGAAACAGACAAAAAAATAAAGGAGAGTAAATTGTTGGAAAAGGGTCCTTGACAAGGAGTCTCTAGAAGGGATCCTGGGCATTGTTTAACCTACTCAAGCCCTTCTGCTGCAGATAAGAAATGCATTCCTATTGTGACCACATAACATGTGTGTAGCTGTGGGCTGGACCTGCATGAGCATCAATCTAAGGAAAGCCACTTTGTGGACAGGGCTTTTGTACACCAAAGTTCGAAAAGAATCTGCACGAAATCACATTATTACTGTTGTTCTCACCAATCACAGAAGACTATGACATTTGTATGGTGTTTTATACCTTTACATGTTCTCTGTGGAAACCTGAGGGGAAGAGGGCTTGGAAATATCTCCATTTTACGTATTAGAAAACAGGTTCCATGAACTTAAATAATGCATAGCTGTCTGGTGGTAAAGGAGCTAACACAAGATTGGTTAAACTATGGCTTGCTGGTTTGGGTTTTTTGGTTGATTTTTTTCTCTCGTGTGTATTTGTAAATAAAGTTTTATTAGAAATGCAAGCTGGGACAGATACCTTTGTTCGTTTCCATCTTGTCAGCTTGCTTTGGCACTACACTGGCAAAACCGAGTCATTGTGACACAGATCATTGTAGTTATTGTCATAATTAAATGCCATTGAGCAGAACTAGGATTTCCAGGGCTGTAAACCTTTGTGGGGAGTCCTAGTTTGGTACTGTTTTACTGCTCTGGGTTGCAATGTCCGTTTGAACCACAAGGACAGCGGTTCAAGTTCACTAGCCGCTCCGTGGAAACCCTATACAGGGACTCTGTGTATCAGATCTGACTCGACAGCACTTAACAATAACAACCAAACCTTTTTGGGAGCAGAAAGCCTCATCTTTCTTGCTTGAAAAGGCTGATGGTTTTTGAACTGCTAACTTTTGGTTAGCAGTCTAGTGCTTATCCTACAACTATACCAGAGGTCCTGAAGTGGATCATGTGACCTAAAGTCTGAAATCATATGATCCTTCACAGAAAAATTTGCCAACCCCTGAGCTAAAAAAGAAACCTCATAGGAACCTCCTTTCAGTTTATGGAAATTCAAGTTAGTCCCTGCTGCATCCACGGAACCCTGTCAGCTCTCAGCTTGGACCCAGAGGACTGTATTATGAGGCATCAATTGTCCCCACTTAAATTCATTTAGCACTGTAACATTTTGTTGTGTGGTGATGATTTGGTGGCAAAGAAAAGAGGAAAATTTTAGAGAATGTTTGTTTGTTTTTTGATAAAACTTCAGAAAAATACCCAAGGACAATTACTCACTGAGGTAAAGACAAAGTATGGTCAGGAGACTTTCTTATGTTCTCAGGTAACGGCACATTTAAGTAACGGATATTTTCCTTGAATGGAAGGAATTTTTTTTTGCACCAAAACAGCGGGTACCCAGGTGGTGCTTAGTTGCCATGGCAGTGTTTGGGAACCACCTTCCCCCAGGACAGCTGGCTACAGCATCCCTGGTCACCCACATCCAAGTCATGTACTAATCCAGCTTGTCAGGTTCCATACATGATTATCCTGTATTTCAAAACAGTGCAAAAGCTCCAAGAGAAAAGAATGTGTTTTATAACCTTATGGGTTATCACAGTGGGTACAAAATGGAGCTAAAAATAAGAAGGGCAGTTGAGACCAGGGGTGGAATGACTTGGTTCCAGGTGCCGTGACTGTCTTGTGGCAGAATGGTGTTTGCTGCTCATCTATGACAATGCTGTCCTTTGATTGAGGAGTGGGTTTCAGCTCCTCAAGCAAAGCACACACACTGAAAACGAATTACTGTTGAGTGTTCATGGGGTCAGTTCCCTACACCACCCAATATCCAGAAGTGGTCCCTGATGGAGTAGTGGTCTAAGCAGTAGGTTGCTAACTGAAAGGTAGGCAGTTCAAACCCACCAGCTGCTCAACAGAAGAAAGATGACACCGTCTACGTCCACAAAACCAAGAAGTGCTGGCTCATAAATGGGGTTAAGAAGCATGTTCGTCAGGGGATCTATTGCTGCAATAGGTTTCACCTGTTCCTCTAGAATTACTTAGATCTCTTTGACCACGACTTTCAAAGATTTGAACTCTGTAAACATGCCCCAGTGGTTAAATTTTCTTGGGCCTAGTGGAAAGAGAGAGCCATAAAATGTAAGCGTCCACATATCATACGATTTATGATGGGAAGGAGAGCTGAGACCTATAGCCAAACACTCACTCTCCTTCAGAATAGTCATGTGCTGCTACTCTTTATGTTGAATAGTTACTTTAAGCTCTTTTGAGAAAAACAAACACTTGTCCTTTGAAAATGCCTGGTTGTGTTGTCTAACTGAATGCAATTGGTATACCGCTAACCATTTATGAAGGAGCTCTGGTAGCGTAGTGGTTACGAATCGGGCTGCGAGCCGCAAGGTCAGCAGTTCGAAACTACCAGCGGTTCCACGGGAGAAAGATGAGGCGATCTGCTCCCGTTAAGATTTACAGCCTTGGAAACCCTGTATAGGGTCGCTATGGGTCGGAACCGACTCCATGGCAAACAACAACAACAACCATTTATGAAGTTGAGTTTTAACTCTTGCCTTTCGAAAGGTAATTGGTTCCTATGTTGTGTTTTCTGATTTTCCTCATCTTCTTAAGTACTTTTCAAAGTATTAAAGAAAATCATAAAAATTCATGTTGTCATTAAGCACCGTCAAGTCAATTCTGACTAATAGCGGCTCTGGATAGGGTTTCCAAAGCTATGAATCTTTATGGGAACAGAAAGTCTCATCTTTCTCCTGCCAAGTGGCTGGTGGGCTCGAGCCACTAACCTTGTGGTTAACAATCCAGTGCTTATCTACAGAGCCACCACACTCCCCAAATTTGTTATTGTTGTTAATGTGCCTTCAAGTGCTTTCCGACTCCCAGCGACCTGATCTCTGGACAGCAGAATGCAGCCCTAGCTGGTCTCATGTCATCCTCTTAATGGTTGGTATGTTTAAGCCTGTTCTTCTTGCCCTGGGTTAATCCATCGCGTTGGGGTCTTCCTCTTTTTCGTTGATGCTCCATTTTACCAAGCATGATATTCTTTTCCAGTAACTGGTCCCTTATGATAAGATGTCCAAATTATGAGATGAAGTCTTTTAATCCTGGCTTTTAAGGAGGATTCTGGCTGTACTTCTTCCAGCCCAGATCTGTGTGTTCTTCTGACAGTCCACGGTACTTTTGATCTTCTGTGACACCATAACTCAAATGCATCAGTTCTTCCAGTCTTCCTTATCCATTGTCCAACTTTCACATGTATTGAAAATACCATGGCTTGGGTCAGGCACACCTTAGTCCTCAAACTGACATCTTTGCTCTTGAACACTTTAAAGAGGTCTTTGTTGCAAACTTGCCTAATACAACATGCAGTTTGCTTTCTCCACTGCTGCTTTCATGAGTGCTGATTGTGGATCCCAGCAATGAAATCTTTAATCATTTTAATCTTTTCTCAATTTATCATGATGCTATTTATTAGTTCAATTGTGAGAATTTTTGGTTTCTTTACAGTGATGTGCAAGACATACTGAAAGTTTTGGTCTTTGATCTTTACATATTTTAAGTCCTCTTAACTTCTAGCAAGCAAGGTCATATCCCCTGCATATCACAGGTTATTAAGGAACCTTTGTACAGTCCTAATGGCGTGTTCTTCTTCATATAATCCAGCTTGTTGGACAGGGTTGTAAAGATACCACTCTGGTGCATACTTTTCCTGATTTAAACCATTCAGTATCCCCTTGTTCTGTTTGACTCTCTCTTGGTCTTTGTACAGATTCCTCAAGAGCAAAATGAAGGGCTCTGGAATTTCCATTCTTTGAAATGTTATTCATAGTTTATCATATCATGTATCATGTATCAGAGGGAGTTGAATGTATGATATATATCATCAGTCTTCCTTTGAGGCCTGAAGGGCACTCCGCTACTGAACATCATAAGCACACCTAGAATCTAGATACCTGTCTTCCAGGTCAGGACTCTTTTGGGTATTGCGTACAGTTTTCACTGAATTCCTTTGTAGCTAATCATTTAGCCACTGGTAGAAGATCCTGGGTGGTATGAAGGGTTTGCAATCAGCTGGTAACCAAATGGTTGGCAGTCAGAACCCACCCAGCGGCACCACAGAACAAAAAACCTGGTGATCTGCTTTCTTAAAGAGGACAGCCAAGAAAGTCCTATAGGTCATTCTACAGTGTAACACACGGGGTCATCGAGAGTCAGAATTAACAGTGCAAGACAACAGTGACTGCTTGTAATTTTATTTCATTTTCAGCACCTATTTGACTGAACTTAAAAATCATTTTAGGCATATTATTTGGCACTATATAATTGAATATCTGTTCAACCCCAGCTGTTTTTCTTCAAACATCCTTTAGAATGGCCTGGAGCCAATAAAGAGCTAATGCTGACAATAATAAGGAAGATAGGCAAAGAGTCCTTGAGGCTGAAGTTTATTTAACTTCAAGGCTTCTGGAAGGAGAGCATTACTGGACCAGCAAAGGTTCATTGCAAGTCTCTAAATAGAATTCTTCCTCAGGAACAATATGAGGACACTGTAGGTGGTCCCTAACATGTTACATAACTACATAAAATAGAACAAAATTGTTCAGAGCTAAAATACAGCTTTGATTCCCCATACCTATGATCTCCATGATATTATCTCTGTTACAGTATTTTTTTTTAAATAGAAGAAAAAGCAAAACATCCTTCAAAGTTTTGAACCTTTGTTTCAAGCTGTTTCAAGCCAACTCTTTAAACATTCCAACATGTCTTTAGTTCATTCATTAGCAACATCTTTATTGAATAACAATGTAGAGGCTGACACAGACCTAGAATAAGATGCTGTTAACCAGTCAATTTCTTTGTGGGACTTAGAGTTGAGTAGCAAAGACAGACTAGCCAGAAATTAACAATCAAGTGAGACATTTCCCACCCATAAGTCTTTATGAAATTGATTCACATAACATACCAGGTAACACTTTCTTAAAACAAAAGAGAGGAATATGAAAAGACAGACAAAAAAGCAGAATCAAATCAAGAACAGCAAGAAACAGGTAAATCTTATTGAACAAAAGCCAAAGAAATGAGTCAATTGCACAGCGAGTGGACACTTGGCGGCTAACCAAGAGGTCAGTGGTTTCAGGCACCTGTCTGCTTCTAGAAAGATGTCCAGCCTTGGAAGCCCTGTGGGCCAGTTCGACCTTGTCCTATAGGGACACTATGAGTTGGAATCAACTCAGTAATAACAGGTTTGGTTTTGGGTTTGTTTTTTTTTTTTTATCAACACACTAGCTAGTGCCTGGTGCATCGTAGTTCTCTCTCAAGATTTTAAGGGAACTGAAACGATTTAGAGCTGTTAAAGCATTTATGTGCTTTTTTTTGGTCTAACTGTTACTTTTTTTTTTTTAATGCTGGGGAGAAATACAGTTTAGGACGTACGTAGATTGTTAAGAAAAATGCCACTTTTTGTTTTAAAGCTTAAAATGAATCCGTCTCTCTGCTCTTCAAAAAATCCTATGTCTCTAGGTTAGAATTTTTATTAAGAGTACGAGACATGGCTGGGGATAGGATAAAGAAGGATATTTCTTGGATAGCAAAATGAAATTCCCAACCAATTCTGCTGTAATTAATGCAAAATTTAAAGCTAAAAATCCAGAAGTTCAATGATGTGTTCAATAACTCGTGCTGAGATCTCTTTTTTCAGTAATCTTATCTTTCCAAGGGGCATAGTTAATTTCTTCTGCACTCTGTAAATTATTACAGAAATTACAAATCTACTAGAAAATCAATACAGCTAATTGTAAATTAATAGATTTCTAAGTGTGCAAGAGAGTGCAATAATGTAGGTAAGTTCTCTGAAGAACATGCCAGTTCCAGTATCAAGGGCTGGAACTCCAGCTGTTTCATGTGACATCTTCAAGTGTAAACACATTTCTTCTTTTCCCACATCTCTCGTCTCCACCCTCTCTTTTCCACACTGATTTAGTCTTCCACTGCCGCGAATAGCATTTCCATTAGCCACCTACTGTTAAATCGCAGAGTAACTATGGTAAAAAAAATTCCAACATGCAAACAAACCGAGAGAGAAACAACCGGATGACCGTCTCTCTGAAACATTTTTTATGGGCCCACCAGTGTTCAGGCTAAAGAAAAACAACATGCAAAGTTAAATAAATTGGCTGTAATAGGAAACTCCAGAAGGCAGGTTCATAACAAACACAAATCTAAGAGTGCATTTCTAGTTCTATATTTGATGTGCAGAACAAATAATCTTCACTATTGTATTTATGTGTCTGCTTGCATATTTTTATACAAAAACGACATCATTGTCAATCCAGTATTAGACATTAATCGGCCATCAGTAAAAAGCCCAGCAACTATCATAACTATATCAATCAGTGAGAATGTGCCAAGGCCTTGTTCAGTCTATCCTTCCTCTGATCATCACTATGCCCTCTCCTCATTTACTGACATTTCACTATCCGACATGTACATGTACATTTGTGACAATGCAAAGCATCTACTATCCAGTTATATTGAGCATTGATGATGTATGAATGTGGATGTGTAAGGTTAAGAACAATGCTGGCTGTGATCATTAACATTACGCATCAGCTTGATTGGGCTATGGTTTTCAGTGGTTGGCCCTTATGTAATGATGTAATTTTGCAGTTATGTAGTGGTATAGTCATCTTCCGTTTTGTGATCTGATGTGATTATCCACCACTTTCACACAATACCAATTTTTGCATAAAGAACTCTTCTTTGGAACCTACTCAAGTCAATAAGTGAGGAGTGAGTGTAATTCAGCACAGGGAACATTCCAGCCTCTTTTTTTTTTTCTTTTTTTTTTTTAATGTGTATTTTCATTGTTAAGTGCCATCAAGTTGGTTCCAATTCATAGTGACCCTATATAGTTCTGAGGAACGGCTGGTGAGTTTGAACCACCAACTTTGTAGTTCAAACCGACCTTGTGGTCCACTCACTGCATTGTCCTGCAGTACTACACCAGGACTCCTGTATGTGCATAGTGACATTAATAAAAAGAAATATTTGAAATTTTAACCATTTTATGTGTGTAATTTATAAATGGAATCACACTGACTATCTGTACAACCATCACCATTAACAGGTCTCAAATATTTTCATCCTACGTAAAACATTCTCACTTCTGCCTCCCATCACTTCTCACTGTTCTGTTGTTAGGTGTCATCCAGTCAGTACTGATGCATAGCAACCCTGTGCAACAGAAAGAAACCCTGCCCGGTCCTGTGCCAACCTCACAATCATTGCTACATTTGAACCCATCACTGGTGCCATTCCATCTCACTGGGGGGTCTTCCTCTTTTTCTCTGACTCTTCACTTTACCAAACGTGATATCCTTCTCCAGGGACTGGTCCCTCCTGACAATATGTCTGAAATATGAGAGAAAATGTCTGGCCATCCTGGCTTTCAGGGAACATTCTGGCTGTACTTTCTACAACACAGATTGGTTTGTTCTTTTGGCAGTCCATGGTACTTTCATATTCCCCTCTAACACCAAAGCTCAAATGCATCAATTCCTCTTTGGCTTTCCTTATTCACTGCCCAGCTTTCACATGCATATAACTTCTGGTAGCCACAATAACCAAAGCTTATACTTTAGTCTGCTTTATATAATTCCAGAAAGTAGGATTATAGGGCATTTGTCATTTTGTGTATGATGTATTACAGTCAACATAATGTTTTTAAGGCCCATCATGTAGTATCATGCATTAGAGATTCATTTCAGTTTTGGATGAGTCATATTTCATTGTATGTCTAGACCACATTTTGTTTATCCATTCATCTGCTAAAGGACGCATGCATTGTTTCCACCTTTTAGCTATTGTGAAGATTGCTGCAGTGAATGTTGGTTTACAAGTATCTGCTTGAGTCCCAGCTTTTAATTCCTGTGACTGCATAGTTAGGAATGGAATTGCTGGGTCATATAAGCACTGGACTGCTAACTGAAGTTCAAACACATTAGCTGCTTGCTATGAATTGGAATCAACTTGACAGCACTTAACAACAGCAACAGCATGGTAATTATATGCCACTTGCTGTCAGTTTGTTGTACACTGTGGTGGCTTGTGAGTTGCTGTGATGTTGGAAGCTATGCCACCGGCATTGGAAATACCAGGAGGGCCACCTATGATGGACAGGTTTCAACTAAGCTTCCAAACTTCAGACTGACTAGAAAGAAGGAGAGGCAGGGTCCTTCTGAACATCCAAGCCTCTGGAAACTTTATGAATAGCAGTGGAACACTGTCAAATACAGTGCTGGTAGCTGAGCCCCTCAATTTGGAAGGCACACAAACTATGACTGGAAAGAGCTGCCTCTTCAAAGTAAAGTTGATCATGATGACAAGAATGGAATAAAGCATTCAGGACCTTCATTTGCTGATGGAGCACAACTTAAAATGAGGAGAAAGCTTCAAACATCCATTATTAATTAGAACATGGAATGTATGAAGTATGAATCTAGGAAAATTGGAAGTTGTCCAAAATGAAATGGAATGCATAAAGATCCATTCATGAGCTGAAATGGACTGGTATTGGCCATTTTGAATCTGAAAATCACATAGTTTACTATGCTGGGAATGGCAAATTCAAGAGGAATGGCATAGCATTCATCATGAAAAAGAAAATTTCAAGATTTATCTTGAGTATAGTGCTGTCTGTGATAGGATAATATCCATATACCACTATTACTGAAATTAACACACCAATCACTAGAGCCAGTGATGCTGAAACTGAAGAATTCTGCTTACATGGTCAGTCTGAAATTGATCAATTATATAATAAAAATACACTGATAATGACTGGTGATTAGAATACAAAGGTTGGAAATGAAGAGGAAGGATCAGTTGTTGGGAAATATGTTCTTGGAGACAGAAATGATGCCAGGGATGGGGTGGTAGAATTTTGCAAGACTAATGACTACTTGCAAAATGTAGCACTATAGGATAAGCACTTGACCTCAAAGTTAGTTTGAACCTCAAGGTTGGCAGTTCAAATGCACCAGCCGCTCCTCGGAAACTCTATGAAGCATCACTATGAATCAGAACTGACGCGATGGCACTTAACAACAACAACAATGAAGAAGTCATTGCAAATAACTTTTTTGATAGCGTAAGAGATGACTACACACCTAGACCTTATCAAATGGTTTACACAGGAATGAAACTGACTACATCTGTGGGAAGAAGTGGTGGAAATGCTCAATATCATGAGCCAAAACAAGATGAGGGACAGACTATCAACTGCTCATATGCAAGTTCAGGCTGAAGCTGAAGAAAATTAAAAGAAGTCCATAAGAGTCAAAATATGACCTTGAATATTTATGTGGCCATTTCATAAACAAATTTGATGCATTAGAGTCATGGGATGGCATAAAGAATATCATACAGGAAGAAAGAAAAAGGTCATTAAAAAGACAAAAAATTAGTAACAAAAAGACAAATATTGCATTAGACCATTATTGTAAATGCTTAAGAAAAGATACCCATACTAAAAGGGACAAAACTTTGAAGTTTACCAGGGGTTGGGAGGGAGGGGACAGCAGAGTACTGGAGAGGGTATAGACACATCATAGTTTGGGTGTTGGGGAGGGCAGTACACATGAAGGGGGAAGGTGATGGAAAACAAGATAGATAGGGGAACACTCAGGTAGGTTTGCATGGGTTGAATGAAACAGTTACAGGTAAATAGTGATGTATGCTCAACCTTGGAACAATGGGGCTCTGTGATCAAGGGATCAAGGCATAGTCTGGGTAAAAGAGGGGAAATAATGTTAGGATGCTTGACTGTCTTATGAATATTAGTTTCCCTTGCCTACTGTTGTAAAATAGTCACTCAAGTGGGATAAAAAGGAATATTGGGAAACATGATTACTGAAAACTTATAAGCCCGTCTTCAGCCTATAACTCACTGAAATACCTAAAAGGGGTTCTAGAACTTGCCCATTGAAATAGACCTCTTGTGGAGCCTTCGTAGTGTACAGGACCTTAGGTGGAATCCTAAGCCCTATCCAGAACCTTCTGAGGTGGGACACTCTCATTTGAAAGAACAAGCAGACTGGCAAAGAGCAGCTAAAGGAACAGAAGATACTTCTTGAAAGAAAGACCAGCCGTAAAAATCAAATTAAAAACAAAATTGGCAGCAACTGGCTACTACAAAGACAATCAAGTTGTTTGCTGGAAAGCCATTAGGCAAGCAATCAAGTCACTTCAGGACAACTCCCACTCCAAGACTGAAACTCAAAGGGATCACAGGAGCAGTCATGTAACCTTGCTGGCTACAATGTTGGTCTACTGGTGAGTGGAAGTGGGGGAAAGGCAACAATGTACATATAGGCTGAGTCCAACCACATTCTATAGACAACCATCGACCTGGAGATGAGAGAGAAGAGGAAGGGCTGGTTGGTCCGAAGTGTGGTGAGACCTGGGGTCTCCTGAGTCCATGGATGAGGACATAGCCACTGAGGGCTAGAACTGAGAGTGGAGCATCCAGCTCATATGAAGTGAGGGGAAATGCACAATAATGCTCACACTTTCAGATAGTACCCCTTTGACCTAGCTTCAATGATTTGAAGATCACAACTTCACTAAAAGAAGGTAAGAAAATTTGATAAAGGAAACAAGTGCTACAATTTGATGAACTTTACTTATACTTATGGAGCTCTGGTAGCGTAGTGGTTACGA